>NC_092747.1:5144032-5366532 GCF_047496795.1 Chiloscyllium punctatum
GGAGTGGGGAGGGAACCGGTCAGTGTCCAGGCCCCGGGGGGTTGTGGGAGTGGGGGAGGGACCGGTCAGTGTCCAGGCCCCTGGGGTGGTGGGGAGTGGGGAGGGGACCGTCAGTGTCCAGGCCCCGGGGGGGGTGTGGGAGTGGGGAGGGACCGGTCAGTGTCCAGGCCCGGGGGGGGTGTGGGAGTGGGGAGGGACCGGTCAGTGTCCAGGCCCCGGGGGGTGGGGAGGGACCGGTCAGTGTCCAGGCCCCTGGGAGTGGGGAGGGACCGGTCAGTGTCCAGGCCCCGGGGGGGTGTGGGAGTGGGGAGGGACCGGTCAGTGTCCAGGCCCCTGGGGGTGGGTGTGGGGAGAGACCGGTCAGTGTCCAGTCCCCTGGGGGGTGGAGGTAGAGGACCGGTCAGTGTCCAGGGCCCCTGGGGGTGGGGGTGGGGAGGGACCGGTCAGTGTCCAGGCCCCTGGGGGTGGGGAGGGACCGGTCAGTGTCCAGGCCCCTGGGGGTGGGGAGGGACCGGTCAGTGTCCAGGCCCCTGGGGGTGGGGAGTGGGGAGGGGACCGGTCAGTGTCCAGGCCCCTGGGAGTGGGGGTGGGGAGGGGCCGGTCAGTGTCCAGGCCCCGGGGGGGTGTGGAGTGGGGAGGGACCGGTCAGTGTCCAGGCCCCTGGGGGTGGGGGGTGGGGAGGGGCCGGTCAGTGTCCAGTCCCCTGGGGTGGTTTGGTCCCGCTCCAAGACTCAGGGACCCCCCTCATCAGGAATTGTCTCCCGGGACTTGGTCATTCTGTGTAGACATCCTCAACATTGACCCAGGCCCTTCGGCCCATTGAGTCCAATGTATCTCTCTGCTTTTCAGCCAATCATATCAGAGTGAGAACCTTTTCCTGAGTCAGGGACAGACTCCAGACCAACTCCGGGGTCAGTGCTGGGACAGCTCAGCAGTACCAGGAGACGTAGTGCTCAGTTCACATGTTCAACTGTGTCTGATACAGAGTAAAGCTCCCTCTACACTGTCACCATCAAACACTCCCAGGGACAAGGGACAGCACGGGGTTAGATACAGAGTAAAGCTCCCTCTACACTGTCACCATCAAACACTCCCAGGGACAGGGACAGCACGGGGTTAGATACAGAGTAAAGCTCCCTCAACACTGTCACCATCAAACACTCCCAGGGACAGGGACAGCACGGGGTTAGATACAGAGTAAATCTCCCTGTACAGTGGGCGAGAGCTGGCGTGTTAGTTTCTCCTTGCTGTGCTCTAACGGGGGGGGTTTGTTTTGTAACAGAGCAATAAACCTGAGAAGGAGTGGCCAGTGAAGAGTTTGAAAATCTATCTTGGAGTCAAGAAGAAACTGAAACCACCAACATGGTAAGGGAAATGTTGCCGTTAACTCTTTCACAGGGTGTGGGCCTCACTCACAAGGCTGGTACCTGACCGTCCCTATTTGCCCCCCTTGCCGGACTCTGCGGCTCGCCCAGCTGCTTCGGGGCAGTTAATGGTCAAACGCTTTACTGTCGGTTTGGAGTCACGTATGTGTCTGAGTTCCAACCCGAAGTGATGTCATTGCGTTAGCTTCTTACGCAGGATTTCTACAGAATTCCGATGTCACCATCTGCTGATCTATCATAAAGGACACAATAACAGGACATTTAGAAATATGTAACATAATCACAAAGTAGAGGTGCCGGTGTTGGACTGGGGTGGACAAAGTTAAAAATCACAAACTATTAAGTTGGAGTCCAACAGGTTTAATTGGAAGCACTAGCTTTCGGAGTGTCGCTCCTTTTTCCACACCCACCTGATGAAGGAGCAGCGCTCCGAAAGGTAGTGTGCTTCCAAATAAACCTGTTGGACTATAACCTGGTGTTGTGTGATTTTTAACATAACATAACCAAGCAGAGTCCCTGAGGCTTCATAAAGGGGAAATGATGGCTGACATTTTGACTAGAACTCGCTGAGGAAGGAACAAATGGGTGAGATGAAAGGGAAACCATGGGTTTTCAAAAAATGTTTCATATAGATTACTTACAGTGTGGAAACAGGCCCTTCGGCCCAACAAGTCCACACCGCCCCGCCGAAGCGCAACCCACCCATACCCCTATATCTACCCCTTACCTACACTACGGACAATTTAACATGGCCAATTCACCTGCACATCTTTGGACTGTGGGAGGAAACCGGAGCACCCGGAGGAAACCCACGCAGACACGGGGAGAATGTGCAAACTCCACACAGACAGTCGCCTGAGGCGGGAATTGAACCCGGGTCTCTGGCGCTGTGAGGCAGCAGTGCTAACCACTGTGCCACCGTGCCGCCCACACAGAGTCTCTACACTCGACCCATTGAGTCCACACCGATCGTCCAAGAGTATCCCAACCACATTCACTCCCCTCCCCATCACACTGCATTTCCCATGGCTAACCCACCTAACCCACACATCCCTGAACACTACGGGCAATTTAGCACGGCCAATCCACCCTGACCTGCACATCTTTGTGACCATGGAAGGAAACCGGAGCACCCGGAAGAAACCCATGCAGACACGGGGAGAATGTGCAAACTCCAAGGCCAGAATTGAACCCAGGTCTCTGGTGCTGTGAGGCAGCAGTGCTAACCACAGACCCACCGTGCCGCCCTTAAATATCATACCACTTAGAGCCATACAGTATGGAAGCTGACCCTTCGGTCCAACCAGTCATGCCGACCATAATCCCAAACTAAACTAGTCCTACCTGCCTGCTCCTGGCCCATATCCCTCCAAACCTTTCCTCTTCATGTATCCATCCAAATGTCTTTTAAGCGTTGTAATTGTACCCACATCCCCCACTTCCTCAGGAAGTTCGGCCTGAGTCAGGGACAGACTCCAGACCAACTCCGGGGGTCAGTGCTGGGATAGCTCAGCATTACCAGGAGACATAGTGCTCAGTTCACATGTTCAACTGTGTCTGATACGGAGTAAAGCTCCCTCTACACTGTCCCCATCAAACACTCCCACACACGAACCACCCTGTGTATAAAACATTTGCCCCTCATGTCTTTTTAAAACTCTCTGCTCTCACCTTAAAAGTGTGTCCCCAGTCTTGAAATCCCCCATCCTAGGGAAAAGACACCTACCATTAACTCTATCTATATGCCTCATAACTTTATAAACCTCTATCAGGTTGCCTCTCAACGCCCCACGCTCCAGTGAAAAAGATCCCAGCCCATCCCAGCCTTTCTTTATACCTCAAACCCTCCGTACCCAGTGACATCGTGATAATTCTCTTCTGAACCCTCTGCAGCTTCGTCATATCCTTCTGATCACACATGAGACTCTGTAATAAAGAGGAGGTGATGGTGTGTGAGTGTGGGGAGGGGATTGGTGAACAAGACAAAGTCGGGATTCGGGGGGGGGCAGGGAGCATTGAAAGGAGGGCACCCTGTATCTTGTGTGCCCCAGGGATCACTGCTGGGGCTGCAATTCTGAACAATCTACTGTATATTAATGACTTGGATGGGGAAAGTGAATGTATTACAGGCACGTTGGTGGATGAAGCCAAAATAGGTGGGAAGGCCAGTTAGGAGACTGATGGAGTCTGCAGAGGGAGATGCATAGATTAAGTGATTTGGCTAAAATAAGATGGAATATAATGTGGGGAAATGATTATGTAATAATTTATTAAGATTATGGAATGTTAAGATTATGAAAAACAGAATATTATTAAATTGGCGGAAGACTGCGTGAACCTGTATTATTGGGTGATATGGGAATCCTCGTGTTAAATACAGCTAGCATCCAAGCTCAGTGGGTAATAGGGAAGGCATAGGGACTGTTGGCCTTTAGTACCAAGGGAATGGAAGATAAAAGAAGGAAGGTTTTACTAAAGTTATTAAGGCACGGGTCAGACCCCAGCTGGAATACTGTGAATGGTTTTGGGCCCTGTGTCTAATGAGAGACATCCTGGCATTGGAGACAGTCTCGGGAAGGTTCACTCAGCCGATCCTGGGGATGGAGGGACTGTCTGATGGGGAGAGGGTGAACAGGTTGGGCCTGTACTCGTTGGAATTTAGAAAAATGAGAGGTGACCTTCTTGATTCTTCAGGGACTTGACAGGGGAGATGTGGAGCGGTTGTTTCCCCTGGTGGGAGAGTCTAGGACCAGAGGGCATCAACTCACCATAAGGGGTTGGTTACAACAAAGACAGGGAGGAATTTCTTCTCTCCGCGGGGAGTGAATCTGGGGAATCCTTTACCACGGAGGACTGTCGAGGCTGGGTCACTGAGGATCTTCAAGGCCAAGAGAGAGATTTTTAATTGGGAAGGGAATCGAGGGTTATGGGGAAAAGGCAGGAAAGGGGAGTTGAGGATTATCAAATCAGCCATGAACTTTATTCACTTACGGGGTGTGGGTGTCACTGGCTGGGCCCAGCATTTGTTGCCTGTCCCTAGTTGCCCCCTGAGAAGGTGGGGGGTGAGCTGTCTCCTTGAACCACTGCAGTCCATGTGCTGTGGGTAGACCCATAATGTCCCTGGGGAGGGAATTCCAGGATTGTGACCCAGTGACAGTGAAGGAACGGTGATATATTTCCAAGTCAGGTTGGGGAGGGGCTTGGAGGGGAACGTGCAGGGGGTGGTGTTCCTATATATTGATGTAGATGCTGTGAGCCTGATCTTCCACGGAGAATACGTTGATTGATAGAGCCACATGTTGCCGTGACAGCTGGTGGTGGTGGACAATATCTGACAATAAACTGTGTGTTCTCTGTTCCAGTTGGGGGTTCACCATTGTTTATGAAAACAAGGAAAAACACGAGAAGCAGCATTGGTGAGTATTCCGGGGGACTCTGGGGGGTAATTCCTGGGGATTCCGGGGGGGGGGGTAATTCCTGGGATTCCGAGGGGTAATTCCTGGGGATTCCGGGAGTAATTCCTGGGATTCCAGGGTTAATTGCTGGGATTCTGGGGGGTTATTGCTGGGATTCTGGGGAGTGATTCCAGGGTTAATTCCTGGGATTCTGGGAGGTAATTCCTGGGAATTCCGGGGGGTAATTCCAGGGTTAATTCCTGGGGATAATTGCTGGGATTCCGGGGGGTAATTGCTGGGATTCCAGGATATTTGCTGGGATTCTGGGGGATAATTGCTGGGATTCCAGGGATAATTGCTGGGGTTCCAAGATTTCTCCATGTCTGCGTTAGTCTCCAGGCACAGCTGTGCTCCTCAATTACATTCGAGAATGTAACTCAATCCTGGGTGTCTGTTAGTCTATGTTTAAACCAACCTGAAACCTACTGATTAGATTCCAGTCAGTCAAGCAATTCAGCTTTACTCTGTATCTAACCCCGTGCTGTCTCTGTCCTGGGAGTGTTTGATGGAGACAGTGTAGAGAAAGCTTTACACTGTATCTAACCCCGTGCTATCCCTGTCCCTGGGAATGTTTGATGGGGACCGTATAGAGGGAGCTTTACTCTGTATCTAACCCCGTGCTATCCCTGTCCCTGGGAATGTTTGATGGGGACAGTATAGAGGGAGCTTTACTCTGTATCTAACCCCGTGCTATCCCTGTCCCTGGGAGTGTTTGATGGGGACAGTATAGAGGGAGCTTTACTCTGTATCTAACCCCGTGCTGTCCCTGTCTTGGGAGTGTTTGATGGAGGCGACAGTGTCGAGGGAGCTTTACTTGTATCTAACCCCGTGCTGTCCCTGTCCCTGGGAATGTTTGATGGGGACAGTATAGAGGGAGCTTTACTCTGTATCTAACCCCATGCTGGTGCTGGGTATGGCCTGATGAGTTGGATCCCATGTACAGGTGTTGTGTGTTGGTTTTGGTTTAGGTATGTGTGCTGTGATACTCAGATGGAGCAGCGAGAGTGGTTTGCGACCTTCCTGTATATCCAGGTAATTTCTTTAAATTTACATTCAAGTTGTGAACGTAAGGAAGGCAATGCCAGTTGTGTGTCCTCCACCTCTTTGTCTCGTTCCCCAACCTGACCCAGTTTTGATGCATTGACATTGTGCTGCTCTGGAGGTGTGGGTGTCAATGGGGAGACCTCAAAGAACCTTGTCATGACCCACATTATTGAAGCATTTACTGGGGCACTTCACAGGGCAGTGAAGGGTTAATCCCACTGTGTGGGTCTGGAGTCACATGTGGGTCAGACTGAAGGACATTATTGAAACGATGGAGTGCTGCACTGTCGGAGGGTCAGTGCTGAGGGAGTGCCGCACTGTCGGAGGGTCAGTGCTGAGGGAGTGCTGCACTGTCGGAGGGTCAGTACTGAGGGAGTGCCGCACTGTCGGAGGGTCAGTGCTGAGGGAGTGCCGCACTGTCAGAGTGTCAGTGCTGAGGGAGTGCCGCACTGTCGGACGGTCAGTGCTGAGGGAGTGAGTGCAGGGAGTAGAGGGAGTGAGTGTGGGGGTAGGGGGTAAAAGGAGTGAGTGTGAGGAGTATAGGGAGTGAGTGCGGGGGGCTGGAGCGAGTGAGTGCAGAGGGTAGAGGGAGTGAGTGTGGGGGATAGAGGGAGTGAGTGCAGGGGTGGGGGGGGAGCTGGAGCAGGACAGGGCAGAAGAATGGGAGTTGGGGGGGTGGGGCTGTCAGAGGTTATTAAAGTTTCTCGAACCTGCCATTGCTCAGAATATGGAGGGGGTCAGGATTCTAACATCAGGAAGAGCCGGTCAGTGGCTAACTATGGGATACATGTCGAATTGGAAGGTCAGGGGGATGGGCAGGGGGGAGGGGTTCCCTTGTGAGTAAGACGTGAAGGTAGATCAATAGCACAAAGTGACCGCGTTGGAAGGTGTCGTATCTGTGTGGGTCGAGCTGAGGAACTGCAAAAGGAAAAAGCCCCTGATGGGAGTTATACACAGGACCCCCCCCCCCCGAGCTGTGGTCAGGGTGTGGGATCGATAATAAACCCACAGTTAGAAAAGGCAGGTCAGAAAGACACTATTACAATAATCCTGAGGGACTTCAATATGCAGGGGGCCCGGAAAATCAGGGTGGGAGCAGATCATAAGGAAAGGAATTTGTGGAATGTCTATGAGATGGATTTTTTTGGAGCAGCTTGTGGTTGATTCCTGAAGGAACAGGCAGGTCTGGATTTGGTGATGTGTAATGAGACAGACCTGATTAGGGAGCTTAAGGTGAAGGAACCCCCCCTCTCCAAGGGGGCAGTGACCATAATATGACCACATTCACCCTGCAGTTTGAGAGGGAGAAGCTGGAATCAGAGGGAACGGAATTACAATTGGGTAAAGGGAACGACGTGAGGGAGGAGCTGGCCAGAATTGATTGGAAGGGGAGCCCAGCGAGGGGGAAGGTGGTGGAACAGCAACGGCAGGAGTTTAGACCATAGACCATAGAATATTACAGCGCAGTATAGGTGCTTCAGCCTGTGATGTTGCACCGACCTGAGAAATTAATCTGCTGCCCATCTAACCTACACTATTCCATTATTATCCATAAGTATGTCCACTGTCCATTTAAAAGCCCTTAAAGTTGGTGAGTCTACTACCGTTGCAGGCAGTGCGTTCCACATCCCTACTGCTCTCTGAGTAAAGAAACTACCTCTGACATCTGTCCTATATCTATTACCCCTCAATTTAAAGCTATGTCCCCTCACCATCTGAGGAAAAAGGCTCTCCCTGTCCACCCTATCTAACCCTCTGATTATCTTGTATGTCTCTGTTAAGTCACCTCTCAACCTTCTTTTCTCCAATGAAAACAGCCTCAAGGCCCTCAGCCTTTCCCCATAAGACCTTCCCTCCAGACCAGGCAACATCCTAGTAAATCTCCTCTGAACCCTTTCCAAAGCTTCCACATCCTTCCTATAATGCAGTGACCAGAACCGTACACAATACTCCAGGTGCAGCCATACCAGTGTCTTGTACAGCTGAAGCATGATCTCATGGCTCCGAAACTCAATCCCCCTACCAATAAATGCCAACACACCATATGTCTTCTTAACAACCCTATCAACCTGGGTGGCAACTTTCAAGGATTTTATGCACCAGGACACTGAGATCTCTCTGTTCATCAACACCCACGCCAAGAATTTTACCATTAGCCCAGTACTTTGTATTCCTGTTACTTCTTCTGAAGTGAGCTACCTCACACTTTTCTGAATTAAACTCCATTTGCCACTTCTCAGCCCAGCTTTGCATCTTATCTATGTCCCTCTGTAACCCACAACATCTTCGGCACTATCCACAACTCTGCCTACATTAGTGTCAATCCCAGATTTATTAACCCATCCGTCTACGTCCACATCCAGATAATTTATAAAATGACAAACAGCAGTGGCCCAGAACAGATCCTTACGACACACCACTAGTAACTGAGCTCCAGGACGGACATTTCCCATCAGCCACCACCCTCTGTCTTCTTTCAGTGAGCCAATTCCTGATTCAAACAGCTAAACCTCCTTCAATCCCCAAACTTCATATTTTCTGCAATAGTCTATTGTGTGGAACCTTATCAAACACCTTACTGAAGTCCGTATCCACCACATCAACAGATTACCTTCATCTACCTGTTTTGTCACCTTCCCGAAGGACTCAATAAGATTTGTGAGGCATGACCTACCCTTCACAAAACTGTGTTGACTATCTCTAATCCAATTATTCCTTTCCTGATGATTATAAATCCTATCTCTTATGATCTATTCCAACACCTAACCCACACCCGAAGGAAGGTTCACTGGTCTATAATTACCAGGGTTGTCCTGACTCCCCTTTGTAAACAAGGGAACAGCATTTGCTATCCTCCAGTCTTCTGGCACTACTCCTGTTGACAACAATGACATAAAGATCAAAGGCTCTGCAATCTCCCTGGCTTCCCAGAGAATCCGAGGATAAATCCCAGGGGTCTTATCTATTTTCAGATCTCCAAAGTTGCTAAAACCTCTTCTTTGTCAACCTCAGTCCCATCTAATCCTGTCGCCTGTATCTCCGTATTCTCACTAACATTGCCCTTTTCCAATGTGAATACTGATGAAAAGTATTCATTAAACACTTGCCCTATGTCCTCAGGTTCCACACACAATTCCACTACTGTCTTTGATTGACCCTACTCTTACTCTAGTCATTCTTTTATTCCTGATCTACCTACAGAAGGCCTTAGGGTTTTCCCTGATCCTATCCGCCAACAACTTCTCATGTCCCCTCCTGGCTCCTCTTAGCCCTCTCTTTAGATTGTTTCTGGCTAACTTATCCTAACGGAGTCTTCACGCCTCATCCTTGGAAGGCACAGCTGAAACCCATCCCAAGGAGGAAGAAACACACCTCGGGGGAGGAGGAGCCGACCCTGGCTGGCCAGGGAATTCAGGGACAGCTTAAAGACAAAGGAAAAGTGGACAATGTGGTGCAGATTAATGGGAAGGAGCGGATTGGGAAAACCAGCAGAAACCAGCAGAGGGTCGTGATAAACCAATCGGGGGAGGGGGGGGATGAAATATGCGAGTAATCTGGTTTGTAATATTGAAGATTCGAGAAGAAGGTAACAGAGGCATTGGTGGTGATCTGTCAGGAATCACTGGAGTCAGGGAGAGTCCCAGAGAACTGGAAGGTGGTTAATGTAACACCCCTGTGTAAGAAGGGAGGGAGGTAGAAGACAGGAGACTATCGGCTGGTCAGTCTGACCTCAGTCATTGGGAAGGTTTTAGCATCCATTATTACGTATGAGATTGCAGAGTACGTGGAAGTGCAGGGTAACATAGGGCTGAGTCAGCACGGCTTCATCAAGGAGAGGGTCATGCCTGACAAATCTGTTTGAATATTTCGAGGAGGAAATGAGCAAGTTAGAGAAAGGAGACCCAGTGGATGTGATCTATTTGGATTTCCAGAAGGTCTTTGACAAGGTGCCACACAGGAGGCTGCAAAATAAGGAAGAGCCCAATGTGTTCGGGGCAAGATACTGGCCTGGATACAGGATTAGCTGACTGGCAGGAGGCAGACAGTGAGGATAAAGGGGTCTGTTTCAGAATGGCAGCCAGTGACTGGTGGAGTTCTGCAGGGGTCTGTATTGGGACCATAACTATTCACATTATACATTAACAGTCTGGACGGAGGAACTGAGGGCACTGTTGCTCAGTTTATAGATGACACAAGGATAGGTGGAGGGACAGATAGTGGTGAGGAAGTGGGGAGGCTACAGAAGGTCTTGGACAGGCTGAGAGAGTGGGAAAGGAAGTGGCAGATGGAATACAATGTGGGAAAGGGAGAGGTTATGCCCTTTGGTAGGAAGAATAGAGGTGCAGACTATTTTCTAAAGACTGAAAGGCTTCAGAAATCCGAAGCACAAAGGGACTTGGGAGTCCCAGTTCAGGATTCTCTGAAGGTGAACATGCAGGTTTAGGTGGCAGTTAGGAGGGCAGATGCAATGTAAGCATTCACTTCAAGATGGCTGGAATACAAGAGCAGAGCTGTACTGCTGAGGCTGGATAAGGCTCTGGTCAGACCACATTCAGAATCTTGTGAACAGTTTTGGGCCCCGTATCTAAGGAAGGATGTGCTGGTCTTGGAGGGGGGTCCAGAGGAGGTTTACAAGAATGATCCCAGGAATGAAGGGATTGTCATATGAGGAACGATTCGGGACTCTGGGTCTGTACTTGATGGAGTTTAGAAGGATGAGGGGGGTTCTCACGGAAACTTCCAGAATCCTGAGAGGCCTGGATAGAGAGGATGTGGAGAAGATGTTTCCACCAGGAGGAGAGACTAGGACCCGAGGGCCCAGTCTCAGGGTGAAGGGGTGACCCTTTAGAACTGAGATGAGGAGGAATTTCTTCAGCCAGAGGCTGGGGAATCAGTGGGACTCATTACCACAGGGGACTGTGGAGGGCAAGTCACTGAGTGTGTTTAAGACAGAGATAGATAGGTTCCTGATTAGTAAGGGGGTCAAGGGCCACAGGGTGAATGGGGTTGAGAAACATATCAACCATGGCAGACTAGACTCAATGGGCTGAATGGCCTAACTCAGCTTCTATATCTCATAGTCTGATGGACACAGTGAGGGATTCTGGGGTTATCAGGGTGGGGGGAGGGGGGGGGGGGGGGGGGGGGTGGGGGGGGGGGGGGGGGGGGTGTGGGGTGGGGGAGATGGGCATGTGCTCTTGTTTCCAGGTGTGTGTGTGATGGGGTTTCTAATCTCTCTCTCTCTCTCTCTCTCTCTCTCTCTCTCTCTCCCTCTCTCCCTCTCTCCCTGCTCTGTCTGTGTCTGTCTCTCAATCTCTCTCTCTCTCTGTCTCTCTTCCCTCTCTCTCCCTCCTCTGTCTGTCTGTCTCTCTCTCTCGCTCTCCCTCTCTTCTCTGTCTGTCTCTCTGTCTCTCTCTCTCTCTCTCCCCCCCCTCCACCCCCCTGTGTTTGTTTTCCTCAGCACGACGGGAATGTGTGGCCAATGAACCCTTCCAGCTCACGGACCTCGCGGTCACCTCCAGACTCCAGGTTTAATAACGTCTCCCTGATCCCTCTGCGAGGCAATGCCAGTGAAATGAGGAACAGTGTGGCTGCCTTTACTGCTGACCCTCTCTCAGTGAGTGCTCGTCAAACATGTCCATCACTAGCACGTTACCCTGTACACCCAGGCAGGGGTGGGAGCAGGGGGCTGGGGGAGTGGTTACTGAGGGGGTTAGTGAGGGCACAGGTGATAGGACTGAGCTGTGATGCCTCCGACCCTGGTTCCACACGTTAGTTTTGCTGGATTGGACATTGTGTCGGTCATTCCTGCCCCGCTCACTGTGTTGGAACTGACCGAGGGTCAGCGTGAAGTGAAGCTCTCTCTCCATTATCTTGAGGATGAGTGGTCAAACTGAGGATCTCTCCAGGGGGGACCCTAAAGGTCATCCCAGCCAGTTGGCGTCCGCTGAAGGCACTGGGCAGATGTGGTTGGCATAGAACGGGCAGCTTATGTCCACAGGTCCCAGACACCGTCAATTCTCGTTTACCCCAAACTTCCCATCCCTCATCCAACCCCCAGCTGGGGACAATCTCACTGAAAAAGGAGAGACCCTCGAGCAAAGCCTCATGTCTTACTCTCATCAGGATCAACACAAGAATGCCACGACTCAAACCGTCACCAGCATCTCCATCTCAAAGGGGAAGGGTGCTGATTGGCTGACAACTCAACTCTGATTGGCCGGGCTGAGAAAACAATGGGTAGCAATAGGCGCTCCAAGGTGCTTCAAGAAAAGGATGAGAGGCTTGAGCCGATTCCTTTTGTTTTCAGAGGATGGATCCTTGCGTCTGAATATGAAGCACTGCTCACAAAGGGGGGTGTTTTGACCCTGTTTGCTGTAATCCTGAAGTTGGGTGGTGGTATCTGATGGAGCTCTGAAGGAAAACAGGTGCCGTCCCAGCAGAACAGTATCCCGCTCCCTGAGCCTCTCAGTACCTGCTCCCTGCTCTCTCACTGAGGAATGGCCATCATTTTCAAGCCTTGAAATAGGGTCATAGTGGGAATAGGTTTGAGGAGGACTGTTTCAGACTGCGTTGGGAGGTCGTGTTGCAACTGTACAATACATTGAAGAAGGTGTTTGGTATGCTTTCCTTCATTGGCCAGAGTATTGAGTACAGGAGTTGGGAGGTCACGTTGAGGCTGTACAAGACATTGGTTAGGCCACTGTTGGAATCTTGTGTGCAATTCTGGTCTCCTTCCGATCGGAAAGATGTTGTGAACTTGAAAGGGTTCAGAAAAGATTTACAAGGATGTTGCCAGGGTTGGAGGATTTGAGCTATAGGGAGAGGCTGAACAGGCTGGGGCTGTTTTCCCTGGAGCGTCGGAGGCTGAGGGGTGACCTTATAGAGGTTTATAAAATCAGGAGGGGCATTGATAGGATAAATAGACAAAGTCTTTTCCCTGGGGTTGGGGAGTCCAGAACTAGAGGGCATAGGTTTAGGGTGAGAGGGGAAAGATATAAAAGAGACCTAAGGGACAACTTTTTCACGCAGAGGGTGGTACGTGTATGGAATGAGCTGCCAGAGGAAGTGGAGGAGGCTGGTACAATTGCAACATTTAAGAGGCATTTGGATGGGTATATGAATAGGAAGGGTTTGGAGGGATATGGGCTGGGTGCTGGCATTTGGGACTAGATTGGGTTGGGATATCTGGTCGGCATGGACAGGTTGGACTGAAGGGTCTGTTTCCATGCTGTACATCTCTATGACTGTATGACTCTAATTGGAGTTTAGAAGGTTGAGGGGAAACCTCATGGAAAGTTCCAGAATCCTGAGAGGCCCGGATAGAGTGGACATGGAAAAGATGTTTCCACCAGGAGGAGATACCAGGGCCTGAGGGCCCAGCCTCAGGGTGAAGGGGTGACCCTTTCGAACTGAGATGAGGAGGAATGTCTTCAGCCATAGAGGACTGTGGAGGTCATCACTGTGTGTATTTGAGACAGAGATAGATAGGTTCCTGATTACTAAGGGGGTCAAGGGTTACAGGGAGAAGGTGGGAGAATGGGATTAAGAAACATTTCAGCCATGATTGAATGGCAGAGCAGACTCAATGGGCTGAATGACCTAATTTTGCTCCAGTATCTTAAGATCTATTGTGACCTCTCTTCCTCCTCTAACACACTTTCTAAAACCTGTCTCAGAGTGGTGCATCCGAGGAGCAGGAGATGAAGGGCTTATGCCTGAAACGTCGATTCTCCTGCTCCTCAGACGTTGCCTGACCTGCTGTGCTTTTCCAGCACCACATTCTGGACTCTGATCTCCATCATCTGCAGCCCTCACTTCCTCCTCCTTGGTAAAGCGGTCAGTCACCTCTGTTAGTAAATATGTTTTGATAATTGTTCACGTCAAGTACCTGGGAATGCCTTTCACAGCTAAAGGTGCTACATGAATGCAGATGTTGCATGTATAGCAAGGAGTGGTCTGTACATTTGCCAAAGGAATTTCTAATTTTGGAACAAAGTTGGTGATGTGAATCAGTTGGCCAAACGTGGGATGGGGTCTGAGATGAAGACAGTAAGATGGGTCCTGCACTGTTTAGTTCAACAGGTGAAGCCTGTTAAAGATTAATGACTGAGCTGTACCAGTGCTGATTCATCATACAGTAATACAGTACAGATGAGACCCTTCAGCCCATTGAGTCTGTATTGTCAAACTGCAGTAGTGTCCTGCATTCATTGCACTTTCACACACTTGGCCCATAGCCTTGAATTTATGACACTTCAGATACCCACCCAGTGCTGATTGAAGGATGTCTAAGTGGGGAAGTGACGTTTGTGATTGCTGTATGACTTCACCGTGTCCCTAATCAACTCCCATTGGTGTACGGGCCGGCTCGGTGGCTCGGTGGTTAGCGCTGCTGCTTCATAGCGTCAGGGACCCAGGTTCGATTCCAGCCTCAGGCAACTGGTTGGTGTGGAGTTTACACAATCTGCGTGGGTTTCCTCCGGGTGCTCCAGTCTAAAGCTGTGCAGGTTAACTGTATTGGTCATGGGAATGCAAGGTTACAGAGATAGGCTGAGGGAATGGGATTCTCTTCAGAGGACTCAATGGGCTGAATGGCCTGCTTCCACACTATGATATAGTTCTTAGGGATCAATGGATTTGGGGAGAAACCAGGAGCAGGGGGATTGAGTTGGATGGTCCACCATCATCATATTGAATGGTGGAGCAGCATTGATGGGCCGAATAGTCTTTAGGGCGGCACGGTGGCTCAGTGGTTAGCACTGCTGCCTCACAGAACCAGGGACCCAGGTTCACTTCCAGCCTCGGGCGACTGTCTGTGTGGAGTTTGCACGTTCTCCCCGTGTCTGCGTGGGTTTCCTCCGGGTGCTCCGGTTTCCTCCCACAGTCCAAAGATGTGCAGGTCAGGTGAAGTGGCCGTGAGAAATTGCCCGTAGTGTTAGATGTAGGGAAATGGGTCTGGGATGGGTTACTCTTCAGAGGGTCAGTGTGGGCTGAAGGGCCTGTTTCCACACTGTCGGAAATCTAATCTAAATCTAATTCACAGTGTCACTAATGAGCTCCCATGTCAACAGTCACTGGCACCTCCTGTGGGGTTTTTGGGGTTATTTGTCCATGTGGGTGTTGCTGGTAAATCCAGCATGTGTTTTCCATCCCTAATTGCCCCAGGGTGGCTCTCTCCGCTATCTCCAAGATCAGTAAGAGATTAATCGGAGACTGGGGTCACGTGTAGGCTGGACCAGGAAAAGGTGGCAGATTTCTTTCTGTGGTCCACAGAGTGCTCGGGCTGGGGTAGCAGAGAGAACGGAAGCTTTTGATGAGCCGTGATTGTATTGAATGGCAGGGCAGGCTCGATGGGCTGAATGGCCTCCTCCTGTTCCTGTGTTAGTGTGCCGGGTGGGTTTTTGCACCAGTTGTCAATGGTAACCATTCGACTGGCTTTTAATTCCAGATTTTTATTGAATTTGCATTTCACTCTCAGCCACAATGGGGTTGGAAACCACACCCCCCTCCCGAAAAAATAGACCTGGGGCCCTGGATCTCTCACCCAAACACCCGAATTACATCATAGAATCCCCACAGTGTGGAAACAGGCCCTTCAGCCCAACAAGTCCACACTGACCCTCTGAAGAGTAACCCACCCAGACTTACTCCCCTACTGCTCTACATTTACCCCTGAATAATGCATCTACCCTACACATCCCTGGACACTACGGGTAATTGAGCATGGCCAATCCACCCTGACCTGCACATCTTTGGACTGTGGGAGGAAACCGGAGCACCCGGAGGAAACCCACACAGACAGTCACCTGAGGCTGGTATCGAACCCTGGTCCCTGGCGCTGTGAGGCAGCTGTGCTAACCACTGAGCCACCGTGTCACCCAGATTATTGAGTGGGCTTTTGCTTTTTAATCATGTGATGTGGGTGTTGCTGACTGGGCCCAGTATTTATCACCCGTCCCTAGTTGCCCCCTTGAGAAGGTAGGGGTGAGCTGCCTTCTTGAACCGCTGCAGTCCACGTGCTGTGGGTTGACCCACGATGTCCCTTAGGGAGGAGATTCCAGGATTTTGACCCAGTGACAGTGAAGGAACAGGGATATATTTCCAAGTCAGAATGGGGAGTGGGGAATGGCTGGGAGGGGAACTTGCAGGGGGTGTTGTCCCCCAGCCTCTCCTATCCCCCTCCCCCTTTCCCCTGGGGCAGTGGGGTGTCTGCTCAGGTCGGGGGGGGGGGGGGGGGGTGAGTGGGGGCCTGAGAGGCTGGTGTTTGTTTTTGCCTCTTCCTTGTCGAAGGTTATTGCAGAGGAGTGCAGTGACTCTACAACATGTCACGTTGGTGAGGACAGCAGCAAGTGAGGCAATAAATCTTCACTCGTGATTTTGTGTCTAATTCTAATTTGCTGTTTTCTAGATCTTTACGCAGCAGTGAGAACCTGGTCTCCAGTCAAGGTGAGGATAGAAAGTGGGACATGTACTACCCTGACCCTGACCCTGACCCTGACCCTGACCCTGACCCTGACTGACCTGGATTCCTGACCCCTAACCCCCACACGTGCCTTAAACTGTGTGCCCAGGACTCCAATCCCCGACACCTGATCCATGTCCAAGTTACTGACCCCAAGTTTGGCTCAGACAGAATCATAGAATCTTTACTATTCAGCCCATCGAGTCCACACTGACCCTCCGAAGGGCAACCAACCCAGACCCAGCCGCCCCTTACTCTATCCCTGTAACCCTGAATTCCCCATGGCAAACCCACCCTAACCTACACATCCTTGGGCACTATAGGACAATTCCCCATGGCAAACCCACCCTAACCTACACATCCCTGGACAATATAGACAATTTAACATGGCCAATCCACCCTAATCTGCACATCCCTGGACACGATGGGACAATTAAGCATGGCTAATCCACCCTAACCTACCCTAACCTGCACATCCCTGGGCACTATGGGACAAGTTAGCATTGCCAATCCACCCTAACCTGCACATCTACTGGACACTATGGGACAATTTTGCGCGGCCAATCCACCCTAATCTGCACATCCCTGGACACTATGGGACAATTTTGCGCGGCCAATCCACCCTAATCTGCACATCCCTGGACACTATGGGACAATTTTGCGCGGCCAGTCCACCCTAACCTACACATCCCTGGACACTATGGGACAATTTAGCACGGCCAGTCCACCCTATCCTACACATCCCTGGACACTATGGGACAATTTCCCACGGCCAATCCACCCTAACCTACAAAAGATCGGACTGTGGGAGGAAACCCACGCAGACACGGCTGTTCCACTTGGGGAGGGGCGAGTCACCTAGTGAGCTGCGGCCCACATCCTAACTGATCCGCTGTCTTTCTATGACAGGAAGCTCAGGAGCTGGAAGCTACAGAGCAGAGAAACCGATAGGAGGGTGTGTTCAGCCGAGGGAGGAGGGAGTGAGGTGGAGGAGAAGGGGCAGGAGCAGCCCCTTCCACTGAGCGTCACTCCTTGTGGTTCTTGTCGAGCTGAAGAACTGACACTAGCAATCCACCTGAACCAGTCGTCGGTGTGGGAGCAGAGGATGGTGCCGAGGATCACCTGCTGTTTTAAAGACTTTTAGTGCATCGGTGTGAAACTGTTGTAGCATAGAGAATGTCCAATGGAAGCTTGTACATATTTTACAACCTGTACCCCCTTTCCCAAGCCCCTCCACCTGCTGAGACAATGTTTATTTAATTTAACCCTGTTTTCCTCATCTTCCAATCTGCTTCCGGTGTCTGGTCTGTACCACACTCGGACAAATGTGAGTAGATGCTGCAGAGAGAGGGTGAGGGGAGAGAGATAAAAATGGATCAGATCTTCTTCCTGATTCTGCTGTCCTGTGGATGTTTTAAAGAGGCGTGGGGAGGGGGCCGCATCGGCCACTGATCGTTTCAAATGGGCCCAGCCTACTGCTATTTGATCATAGAGCCCCCACAGTGTGGAACCAGGCTCTTCGGCCCAACAGGTCCACACTGGCCCTCCCAAGAGTAACCCTCCCAATCCCAGTAGCTCATCCCCCAACCCACGTGCAACTTTAACGTGGCCAGTTCACCAAACCTGCATGTCTTTGGACTGTGGGAGGAAACAGGAGCACCCGGAGGAAACCCACACAGACACTGGGAGAATGTGCAAACTCCACACAGACAGTTGTCCGAGGCTGGTATCGAACCCTGGTCCCTGATGCTGTGAAGCAGCAGTGCTAACCACTGAGCCACCATGCCACCCTGTTAACACTGCCACCCTGGCTGGGAGGTGGGACGTGAGAGTGGGTGGGGCTGGGGTGGTAGTACTGGAAGGGTTGGCAGTGGGGGAAGGTGGCACAGAAGATTTGGGGGGAGGGTAGCAAATGGAATCAGCACTTTCTCCCAGCAGCAGACGCTGTGTGGTACAGTTACACCACAGAGTACCGCGGGGCTGGAGCTGGCAGAGTACAGCCTGATCTCTGTGAGTGACCAGTCAGTTGTGGTGTACCCCCCCCACAGGGATCGGTGCTGGGATCACCATCAGGTACAATCGCGAGGGAAGACTTGGCACTATCACAGTGAACATCCCAACGGTGACAACTAACTGGGCAACAGGTGAGGGTGACAGACCCAGGAGGTGAGGGGTAAAGACCTGTGGGGAGGGGGGACAGACCCAGGGAGGGAGTGAGGTGGGAGACCCGTGAAGAGGAGCAGGGGGCGAGGGTACAGACTCCTGGGGGGTGATAGGGAACAGACCTGTGGGGTGGTGGCAGGGGGTGAGGGGATAGACCCGTGGGGGGGTGGCATGGGGTGAGGGGATAGACCCATGGGGGGGTGGCAGGGGTTGAGAGGGGGAGACCCGTGGGGAGGGGGCAGGGGATGAGGGGACAGAGGCCTGGGGGGGTGAGAGGGAACAGACCCTTGGGGGGGGGGGGTAAGAGGGTGAGGGGACAGATCCCTGGTGCATGAGGGGGAACAGACCTGTGGGGGGGCAGGGTGTGAGAGGGAGACCCATTGGGGGTGAGGGGAACAGAGCCATGGGGGGAGTTGGGGGTAAGGGGACAGACCCCTGGGCGGGTTCGAGGGGACAGACCTGTGGGGGAGGGTGGCACGGGGTGAGGGGACAGAGGGATAAAGACAGAGTGGGTGAGTGAGTGAACCTTGGGCAGGTGGGATAGTGTGCGGGTAAATGTGAGAGGGTCATGCACCGGCAGGTTCCAGTCCGGCAGGTTTGGGGGAAATGACAAGCTTTCGGGGCGCTATCCCCTTGGTCAGGTAAAGTGGAGGATGGCGCACACATTTTGTGACTGTGCCCTTCCCTCTGCCTCACCTGACCAAGGGGCAGCCCCCCCGAAAGCTTGTCATTTCCCCCAAACCTGTCGGACTTGAACATGGAGGTGCGTGACTTCCTGATGAAGGGCTTTTGCCCGAAACGTCGATTTTCCTGCTCCTCGGATGCTGCCTGACCTGCTGGGATTTTCCAGCACCACTCTAATCTAGACTCTGCCTTTGTCCACCCCATTCTAACACCACCTCCACGTTGTGGTAAATGTGCACTTGGCAGGGAGATTAGAGAAAAATATAATTTAAATGGGGAAATGCTGCAGTTACAAGGGAGGGCTTCCCATAAATCACAGGACACTTGTGAGCTAGCTCAGTGGGGAAGGTAGGTGGGACATTGGCTTAAACTTCAAAGGCAATGGAGTTAACAATAGAGAGGGTACGGTCTTGTTATAATGACACAGGGCACTACTCCGACCCCAGCTGGAACACTGTGAACAGTTTTGGGCCCTTTATCTAAAGGGAGATGGACTGGCATCAGAACCTGTCCAGGGAAGCTTCACTCAACCGCTCCTAGGTCTGAGGGGACTGTCTGATGAGGAGAGGGTGAGGAGGTTGGGCCTGTACTCGTTGGAGTTTAGAAAAATCAGAGACCACCGAATTGAAACAGATGAGATTCTTCAGGGACTTGAGAGGGGCGGGAACGCAGAAAGGTCATTTCCCCTTTTCTGGGACCCAGAGGGCATCGCCTCAGAATGAGGTAGTTGACGACAGAGATGAGGAGGAATTTCCTCTCTCTGAGGGGAGTGAATCTGTGGAATCCTTGACCACTGAGGGTTGTTGAGGCTGGGTCATTGAGGATATTCAAGGCTCAGAGAGAGATCGTTAATCAGGAAGGGAATCAAGGGCTATGGGGAAAAGGCGGGAAAGTGGAGTTGAGGACCTCATTGAATGGGGGATGCAGACTCGATGGGCTGAATGGCCTAATCCTGTTACTTGGTCTAACGCTGGGAGTCTGGTTAGCGATTGTGAGGTTTGGTGGGTGAGGGCAGTTGGTGAAGGAGGGGAAAAACAGAAATAACTACCTGGGAGTGTTGCTACGGTGATCTTTTCGTGATGTGGTCCCTTCAGTGCATGATGAAGTTGTGAACTCCTTGATTTGACCAATGCAGGCGGTTACCATAACTACCAGCTGCTGTTGCTATGGGGACCAATGCTGAGCCAAAAAAAAAAGAATGTGACTGAAAATACAAAAATAGTAGAAATTTGACCTCGCTCCTGAACGTCTTGGGATTTTCGAGGTGGGGGTGGGTATCAAATCAATATATACTTCTCGTTACAACTCATCAGTTGAAAGTTCCTGAGGATAATTGTGAAAGATGGGACAGGGTGGGGGCTGAAGGAGGGATTGTTTTGGAGGGCTTTCTTCCTGGATTTTCAGGGACAAGTGAATCAAACGCAGTGTGCAGAGCTGACCGCTGAGGGTGATGGGAATGTCAACAAGGAAATGGACTGGCTTACCCGGAACTGGAGCTAGTTATCCTGGTAGCAAGTGACTGCCTGAAGAGGTGAGGTAACTTTGTCAATGGGATCCAACTGAAAGTTTGTGAGGTTGACTGCCCACCCCAATTGCCCAGAGGGCCGTGTAATAGCCAACCACGTCACCACTCTGGCTCTGGACCCCCACGTTTGGCCTGGGGCCGGGGGAAGGGAGGAGAGGCAGCCGGGAAGTGTGCGATCTAAGTGTGCTGGAGAAACTCAGCAGGTCGGGCAGTATCTGTGCAGAGAGAGAAACCAGGTCAGCGTTAAGGGTCCACCATGCCTGACACTCTCGGCAGGATCTTCAAGTGGTTTGAGTGATATTGGCACAAGCGGGCATGGCGACCCATCTCCGTTCAAGGAAGACTTTGCCTCATTCTGTGTTATTTTGACAATTGGGACGCTGAGGTTCTTGCTTGGCACCATCACGCTGCCAATTAAAGGGGACTATGCAGTTTGGTAAAACAAACATGGGCAGAACATACACAGTTCATTGCAGGGTCTTGGGAAGTGTTGTAGGACAGAGAGACCAAGAGTTTCAGGGACATAATATTCTTTAAAGTTGCTTTATATGTAGACAGGGTGGTTAAGAAGGTGCTTAGCTCACTTGCCTTCATTGCCTTTGAGTGTAAGAGTTGGGAAGTCAAGTTGAGGTTGTACAGGACATTGGTGAGGTCTCTTCTGGAATACTCTGTCCAGTTCTGGTCACCCAGTTATCGGAAGGAAATTATGAAGCCGGAGAGGGTTTGGAATGGGTCTCCCAGGATGGTGCCGAGTGTGGAAGGTTGGAGTGAAAACGAAGGGCTGGACACATTGGGATCTTTAATCACCGGAGCGTAGCAGGTCAAGAGTTGATCTGATGGAGGTTTGTAAAATCCTGAGGGGGATAGATAGAGTGGTTGTCCATTCCCTAGGATGGGGGATTTCAAGACTGGGGACCCATTTTTAAGGCGAGAGAAGAGAGATTTAAAAAAGACATGAGGGGCAAATTGTTTACACACACGGTGGTTTGTGTGTGGAATGACCTTTCTGAGCAAGTGGGGGATATTGGTATGATTACAAATGTGTAAAAGACATTTGGATAAGGACACGAATAGGAAAGGATTTGGAGGGGTATGGGCCAGGAGCAGGCAGGTGGGGACAAGTTTAGTTTGGGAATTATGGTCAGCATGGACAGGTTGGGCCGAATGGTCTGTTTCCCTGCTGTATGACTCTATTGTCTGCAAAATGCTTCATTGGTTAATGACCAAAATTGTTGCATTAATATTCAGCTTCCAAACTTGCCAGAAAAGGCTGAATTGGAGACAACTCACCATGGAAACCAGCCTGGGCACTAGGCTAATTTGTTTCACCCCCTGACCCAGATGGCGTTCCTGTTAGTCACTGGGCACCAACGTCTCCGGGCACACTCCATGGGCAATGGCCCAATGGCCCTGTGTCATCAGACAATGGCAAATAACAGCCATTTTCATAGAGCCCACCAGACACCTCGCCAAACGTCAGGATGTTTCTGCACATCAGCACTTCCCCGAAAACCCGACTGGAAAACTGCAGCAAGGAGACGATGTGCGCTCCCAGCTCGGGGGCTCCAAGCTCCGCGTTCACTCTCACCGCGCTCACTCTCACCGCGCTCACTCTCACCGCGCTCACTCTCACCGCGCTCACTCTCACCGCGCTTACTGTTACGGCGCTCACTATCAGCGCTCACTCTCACTGCGTTCACTCTCACTATGCTCACTCTCACGGTGCTCACTCTCACGGCGTTCACTCTCACCGCGCTCACTGTTACAGCGCTCACTCTCATGGCGCTCACTCTCACGGCGCTCACTCTCACGGTGCTCACTATCACTGTGCTCACACACTGTGCTCACTCTCACTATGCTCACTCTCACTGTCACTGCGTTCACTCTCACGGCGTTCACTCTCACGGCGCTCACTATCACGGCGCTTACTCTCACTGCGCTCACTCTCACCGCGCTCACTGTCATGGTGCTCACTCTCGCCGCGCTCACTCTCGCCGCGCTCACTCTCGCCGCGCCCACTCTCGCCGCGCTCACTCTCGCCGCGCTCACTCTCACGGCGCTCACTCTCACGGCGCTCACTCTCACGGCGTTCACTCTCACGGCGCTCACTCTCACGGCGCACACTGTCACGGCGCACACTGTCACGGCGCACACTGTCACGGCGCTCACTGTCACCGCGCTCACTCTCACGGCGCTCACTCTCACTGCGCTCACTCTCACTGCACTCACTCTCACGGTGCTCACTGTCACGGTGCTCACTCTCACTGCGCTCACTCTCACTGCGCTCACTCTCACTGCGTTCACCATCACACCGCTCACTATCACAGGATTCATTCTCACGGCGTTCCCTCTCTCGGCGTTCCCTCTCACTGTGCTCACTCTCACTGTGCTCACTCTCACTGTCCTCACTCTCACTGTCCTCACTCTCACTGTCCTCACTCTCACTGTCCTCACTATCACAGCACTCACTCTCACAGCGCTCACAGTCCCGGCGCTCACAGTCCCGGCGCTCACAGTCCCGGCGCTCACAGTCCCGGCGCTCACTGTCATGGCGCTCACAGTCCCGGCGCTCACTGTCCCGGCGCTCACTCTCACGGCGTTCACTCTCACGGCGTTCACTCTCACGGCGTTCACTCTCACCGCACTTACTCTCACGGCGCTCACCCTCACTGCGTTCACCCTCCTGGCGCTCACCGTCACGGCGCTCACTCTCACGGCGTTCACTGTCACGGCGCTCACTGTCACGGCGCTCACTCTCACCGCGCTCACTCTCACGGCGCTCACTCTCACCGCGTTCACTCTCACGGTGCTCACCCTCACGGCGTTCACCCTCACGGCGTTCACCCTCACGGCGTTCACTCTCACGGCGTTCACTCTCACAGCGCTCTCTGTCACAGTGCTCACGATCAGCGCTCACTCTCACGCCGTTCACTGTCACGCCGTTCACTGTCACGCCGTTCACTGTCACCACGCTCACTGTCACGCCGTTCACTGTCACCGCGCTCACTCTCACGGCGCTCACTCTCACTGCGCTCACCCTCACGGCGCTCACCCTCGCCGCGCTCACTCTCGACGCGCTCACTCTCGCCGCACTCACTCTTACGGTGCTCACTCTTAGGGTGCTCACTCTCACTTCGTTCACCCTCACGGCGTTCACCCTCACGGCGTTCACTCTCACAGCGCTCACTGTCACTGCGCACATTGTCACAGTGCTCACGAGCAGCGCTCACTCTCACAGCGCTCACTATCACAGCGTTCACTATCACAGCGCTACCTGTCACTGCATTCACTCTCACGGTGCTCACTCTCACAGCGTTCACTCTCACAGCGCTCACTGTCACGGCGCTCACTGTCACGGCGCTCACTCTCGCCGCGCTCACTGTCACGGCGCTCACTCTCACGGCGTTCACTGTCACGGCGCTCACTCTCACCGCGCTCACTCTCACGGTGCTCACTCTCACCGCGTTCACTCTCACCGCGCTCACTCTCACGGTGCTCACTCTCACCGCGCTCCCTCTTACGGTGCTCACTCTCACCGTGTTCACTCTCACGGCACTCCCTCTCACGGCGCTCCCTCTCACGGCGCTCGCTCTCACGGCGCTCCCTCTCACCGCGCTCACTCTCACGGTGCTCACTCTCACCGCGCTCACCCTCACGGCGTTCACTCACGGCGTTCACTCTCACTGCGTTCACTCTCACAGCGCTCTCTGTCACTGCGCACATTGTCACCGCGCTCACTGTCACCGCGCTCACTGTCACCGCGCTCACTGTCACCGCGCTCACTGTCACAGCGCTCACCATTACAGCGTTCACTCTCACAGCGTTCACTCTCACAGCGCTCACCGTCACAGCGCTCACCGTCACTGTGCTCACCGTCACGGCGCTCACTCTCACGGCGCTCACTCTCACGGCGCTCACTCTCGCCGCGCTCACTCTCGCCGCGCTCACTCTCACCGCGCTCACTCTTACGGTGCTCACTCTTACGGTGCTCACTCTTAGGGTGCTCACTCTCACTTCGTTCACCCTCACTGCGTTCACCCTCACGGCGTTCACTCTCACAGCGCTCACTGTCACTGCGCACATTGTCACAGTGCTCACGAGCAGCGCTCACTATCACAGCGTTCACTATCACAGCGCTACCTGTCACTGCATTCACTCTCACGGTGCTCACTCTCACAGCGTTCACTCTCACAGCGTTCACTCTCACAGCGCTCACTGTCATGGCGCTCATTGTCTCCGCGTTCACTCTCACGGCGCTCCCTCTCACAGATTTCACTCTCACGGCGCACCCTCTCACGGCGCTCACTCTCACGGCGCTCACGATCAGTGCTCACTCTCACTGTGCTCCCTCTCACGCCGCTCACCCTTATGGCGCTCACTATCACAGCGCTCACTCTCACCTCGTTCATTCTCTCAGCGCTCACTGTCACTGCGCACTTTGTCACAGTGCTCACGATCAGTGCTCACTCTCACAGCACTCACTCTCACGGCGCTCACTGTCACGGCGCTCACTATCACGGCGCTCACTGTCACGGCGCTCACTGTCACGGTGCTCACACTCACCGCGCTCACTGTCACGGCGCTCAGTCTCACGGCGCTCACTGACACCGCGCTCACTCTCACGGCGCTCACTCTCACGGCGTTCACTCTCACTGTGCTCACTCTCACTGTGCTCACTCTTATAGCGCTCACTGTCACAGCGCTCACTATCACAGCGCTCACCATTACAGCGTTCACTCTCACGGCGCTCCCTCTCACGGCGCTCCCTCTCACGGCGCTCCCTCTCACCGCGCTCCCTCTCACCGCGCTCCCTCTCACCGCACTCACTCTCACCGCGCTCACTCTCACCGCGCTCACTCTCACAGTGTTCACTCTCGCAGCGTTCACTCTCACAGCACTCACTGTCACTGCGCACATTGTCACAGTGCTCACGATCAGCGCTCACTATCACAGCGCTCACTCTCACAGCACTCACTATCACAGCGTTCACTATCACAGCACTCATTCTCACGGCGCTCACTCTCGCCGCGCTCACTCTTGCCGCGCTCACTGTCACTGCGCACATTGTCACAGTGCTCACGATCAGTGCTCACTGTCACCGCGCTCACTGTCACCGCGCTCACTGTCACCGCGCTCACTGTCACCGCGCTCACTGTCACCGCGCTCACTGTCACCGCGCTCACTGTCACCGCGCTCATTGCCACCGCGTTCACTCTCACCGCGTTCACTCTCACAGCGTTCACTCTCACAGCGTTCACTATCACAGCGCTCACTCTCACGGCGCTCACTCTCACGGCGCTCACTCTCACGGCGCTCACTCTCACCGTGCTCACTCTCACAGCGCTCACGATCAGTGCTCACTGTCACGGCGCTCACTCTCACGGCGCTCACGATCAGCGCTCACTCTCACTGTGCTCCCTCTCACGGCGCTCACCCTTATTGCGCTCACTATCACAGCGCTCACTCTCACCTCGTTCACTCTCTCAGCGCTCACTGTCACTGCGCACTTTGTCACAGTGCTCACGATCAGCGCTCACTATCACAGCGCTCACTCTCACCTCGTTCACTCTCTCAGCGCTCACTGTCACTGCGCACTTTGTCACAGTGCTCACGATCAGCGCTCACTATCACAGCGCTCACTCTCACCTCGTTCACTCTCTCAGCGCTCACTGTCACTGCGCACTTTGTCACAGTGCTCACGATCAGCGCTCACTATCACAGCGCTCACTCTCACAGCACTCACTGTCACGGCGCTCACTGTCACGGTGCTCACACTCACCGGGCTCACTCTCACGGCGCTCACTCTCACGGCGTTCACTCTCACTGTGCTCACTCTTATAGCGCTCACTGTCACGGCGCTCACTGTCACGGCGCTCACTGTCACGGCGCTCACTGTCACGGCGCTCACTCTCACTGTGCTCACTCTCACTGTGCTCACTCTCACTGTGCTCACTGTCACAGCGCTCACTATCACAGCGCTCACTATCACAGCGCTCACCATTACAGCGTTCACTCTCACGGCGCTCCCTCTCACGGCGCTCCCTCTCACGGCGCTCCCTCTCACGGCGCTCCCTCTCACGGCGCTCCCTCTCACCGCGCTCACTGTCACCGCGCTCACTGTCACAGCGTTCACCCTCACAGCGTTCACCCTCACAGTGTTCACTCTCGCAGCGTTCACTCTCACAGCACTCACTGTCACTGTGCACATTGTCACAGTGCTCACGATCAGCGCTCACTATCACAGCGCTCACTCTCACAGCGCTCACTCTCACCGCACTCACTGTCACGGCGCTCACTTTCACCGCGCTCACTTTCACCGCGCTCACTGTCACGGCGTTCACTCTCACAGCGTTCACTAACACAGCGCACACTCTCACAGCGCTCACTATCACAGCGTTCACTATCACAGCACTCATTCTCACGGCGCTCCCTGTCACGGCCCTCACTCTCGCCGCGCTCACTCTTGCCGCGCTCACTCTCGCCGCGCTCACTGTCGCTGCGCACATTGTCACAGTGCTCACGATCAGCGCTCACTGTCACCGCGCTCACTTTCACCGCGCTCACTTTCACCGTGCTCATTGCCACCGCGCTCACTGTCACGGCGTTCACTCTCACAGCGTTCACTATCACAGCACTCACTCTCACGGCGCTCACTCTCACCGTGCTCATTGCCACCGCGCTCACTGTCACGGCGTTCACTCTCACAGCGTTCACTATCACAGCACTCACTCTCACGGCGCTCACTCTCACCGTGCTCACTCTCACAGCGCTCACGATCAGTGCTCACTGTCACAGCGCTCCCTCTCACGGCGCTCACCCTTATTGCGCTCACTATCACAGCGCTCACTCTCACCTCGTTCACTCTCTCAGCGCTCACTGTCACTGCGCACTTTGTCACAGTGCTCACGATCAGTGCTCACTCTCACAGCACTCACTCTCACGGCGCTCACTCTCACGGCGCTCACTGTCACGGCGCTCACTCTCACGGCGTTCACTCTCACGGCGTTCACTCTCACTGTGCTCACTCTTATAGCACTCACTGTCACGGCGCTCACTCTCACGGCGCTCACTCTCACGGCGTTCACTCTCACGGCGTTCACTCTCACTGTGCTCACTCTTATAGCACTCACTGTCACGGCGCTCACTCTCACTGCGCTCCCTCTCACGGCGCTCCCTCTCACGGCGCTCCCTCTCACCGCGCTCACTCTCACCGCGCTCACTGTCACCGCGCTCACTGTCACCGCGCTCACTGTCACCGCGCTCACTGTCACAGCGTTCACCCTCGCAGCGTTCACTCTCACAGCACTCACTGTCACTGCGCACATTGTCACAGTGCTCACGAGCAGCGCTCACTATCACAGCGTTCACTATCACAGCACTCACTCTCACGGCGCTCTCTGTCACGGCGCTCTCTCTCACGGCGCTCACTCTCACGGCGCTCACTCTCGCTGCGCTCACTCTCGCCGCGCTCATTGTCTCCACGTTCACTCTCATGGCGCTCACTCTCACGGCGCTCACTCTCGCTGCGCTCACTCTCGCCGCGCTCATTGTCTCCACGTTCACTCTCATGGCGCTCACTCTCACGGCGCTCACTCTCACCGTGCTCACTCTCACAGCGCTCACGATCAGTGCTCACTGTCACAGCGCTCCCTCTCACGGCGCTCACCCTTATTGCGCTCACTATCACAGCGCTCACTCTCACCTCGTTCACTCTCTCAGTGCTCACTGTCACTGCGCACTTTGTCACAGTGCTCACGATCAGTGCTCACTATCACGGCGCTCACTGTCACGGCGCTCACTGTCACGGCGCTCACTCTCACGGCGCTCACTCTCACGGCGCTCCCTCTCACGGCGCTCCCTCTCACGGCGCTCACTCTCACGGCGCTCACTCTCACCGCGCTCACCGTCACAGCGTTCACCCTCGCAGCGTTCACTCTCGCAGCGTTCACTCTCACAGCACTCACTGTCACTGCGCACATTGTCACAGTGCTCACGATCAGCGCTCACTATCACAGCGCTCACTATCACAGCGCTCACTATCACAGCGCTCACTATCACAGCGCTCACTCTCACCGCGCTCACTGTCACGGCGCTCACTGTCACCGCGCTCACTTTCACCGCGCTCACTATCACAGCGTTCACTAACACAGCGCACACTCTCACAGCGCTCACTATCACAGCGTTCACTATCACAGCACTCATTCTCACAGCACTCATTCTCACGGCGCTCCCTGTCACGGCGCTCACTCTTGCCGCGCTCACTCTTGCCGCGCTCACTCTTGCCGCGCTCACTCTTGCCGCGCTCACTCTCGCCGCGCTCACTCTCGCCGCGCTCACTCTCGCCGCGCTCACTATCACGGCGTTCACTCTCACAGCGTTCACTAACACAGCGCTCACTCTCATGGCGTTCACTCTCACTGTGCTCACTCTTATAGCGCTCACTGTCACGGCGCTCACTCTCACTGCGCTCACTCTCACTGTGCTCACTCTTATAGCGCTCACTGTCACAGCGCTCACTATCACAGCGCTCACCATTACAGCGTTCACTCTCACGGCGCTCCCTCTCACGGCGCTCCCTCTCACGGCGCTCCCTCTCACGGCGCTCACTGTCACCGCGCTCACTGTCACCGCGCTCACTGTCACCGCGCTCACCCTCGCAGCGTTCACTCTCACAGCACTCACTGTCACTGCGCACATTGTCACAGTGCTCACGAGCAGCGCTTACTATCACAGCGTTCACTATCACAGCACTCACTCTCACGGCGTTCACTGTCACGGCGTTCACTGTCACGGCGATCACTGTCACGGCGATCACTGTCACGGCGCTCACTCTCGCCGCGCTCATTGTCTCCACGTTCACTCTCATGGCGCTCACTCTCACGGCGCTCACTCTCACGGTGCTCACTGTCACCGCGCTCACTCTCCCAGCGCTCACTATCACAGCGCTCACTGTCAACGCGCTCACTTTCACCGCGCTCACTTTCATCGCGCTCATTGCCACCGCGCTCACTGTCACGGCGTTCACTCTCACCATGCTCACTCTCGCCGCGCTCACTCTCGCCGCGCTCACTGTTGCCGCGCTCATTGTCTCTGGGCTCACTCTCACGGTGCTCACTCTCACGGCGCTCCCTCTCACAGATTTCACTCTCACCGCGCTCCCACTCACGGCGCTCACTCTCACCGCGCTCCCACTCACGGTGCTCACACTCACCGCGCTCACTATCACAGCGTTCACTATCACAGCACTCACTGTCACCGCGCTCACTGTCACCGCGCTCACTGTCACCGCGCTCACTGTCACCGCGCTCACTGTCACCGCGCTCACTGTCACCGCGCTCATTGCCACCGCGCTCACTGTCACGGCGTTCACTAACACAGCGCACACTCTCACAGCGCTCACTATCACAGCGTTCACTATCACAGCACTCATTCTCACGGCGCTCCCTGTCACGGCACTCGCTCTCACGGCGCTCACTCTCACCGTGCTCACTCTCACAGCGCTCACGATCAGCGCTCACTCTCACTGTGCTCACTCTCACTGTGCTCACTCTCACTGTGCTCCCTCTCACGGCGCTCACTGTCACGGCGCTCACTCTCGCCGCGCTCACTCTCGCCGCGCTCACTGTCCCGGTGCTCACTCTCACGGCGTTCACTGTCACGGCGCTCACTCTCACCGCGCTCACTGTCCCGGTGCTCACTCTCACGGCGTTCACTGTCACGGCGCTCACTCTCACCGCGCTCACTCTCACGGTGCTCACTCTCACCGTGCTCCCTCTTACGGTGCTCACTCTCACTGTCCTCACTCTCACTGTCCTCACTCTCACTGTCCTCACTGTCACTGCGCTCACTGTCACTGCGCACATTGTCACAGTGCTCACGATCAGCGCTCACTATCACAGCACTCACTCTCACGGCGCTGACTCTCACAGCGCTCACTGTCCCGGCGCTCACTCTCACGGCGCTCACTCTCACGGCGCTCACTCTCACGGCGTTCACTGTCACGGCGCTCACTCTCACCGCGCTCACTCTCACGGTGCTCACTCTCACCGCGCTCCCTCTTACGGTGCTCACTCTCACGGCGCTCCCTCTCACGGCGCTCCCTCTCACGGCGCTCCCTCTCACGGCGCTCCCTCTCACGGCGCTCACTCTCACGGCGCTCACTCTCACGGCGATCACTCTCACCGCGATCACTCTTACGGTGCTCACTCTCACGGCGTTCACCCTCACGGCGTTCACCCTCACGGCGTTCACTCTCTCGGCGTTCACTCTCTCGGCGTTCACTCTCACGGCGTTCACTCTCACGGCGTTCACTCTCACAGCGCTCACTGTCACTGCGCACATTGTCACAGTGCTCACGATCAGCGCTCACTCTCACAGTGCTCACTATCACAGCGTTCACTATCACATCACTCACTCTCACTGCGCTCACTGTCACGCCGTTCACTGTCACCGTGCTCACTGTCACCGCGCTCACTGTCACGGCACTCACTCTCACAGCGCTCACGATCCGCGCTCACTCTCACGGCGCTCACTCTCACTGTGCTCCCTCTCACGGCGCTCACCCTCACAGCGTTCACACTCACAGCGTTCACCTTCACAGCGTTCACTATCACAGCGCTCACTCTCACGGCGTTCACTCTCACCTCATTCACTCTCACAGCGCTCACTATCACTGCGCACATTGTCACAGTGCTCACGATCAGCGCTCCCTGTCACGGCGCTCCCTGTCACGGCGCTCCCTGTCACGGCGCTCCCTGTCACGGCGCTCCCTGTCACGGCGCTCCCTGTCACGGCGCTCCCTGTCACGGCGCTCCCTGTCACGGCGCTCACTCTCACGGCGCTCACTGACACTGCGCTCACTGTCACCGCGTTCACTCTCACGGCGCTCACTCTCACGGCGCTCACTCTCACGGCGCTCACTCTCACTGCGTTCACTGTCACTGTGCTCACTCTTATAGCGCTCCCTGTCACAGCGCTCACTATCACAGCGCTCACTATCACAGCGCTCACCATTACAGCGTTCACTCTCACAGCGTTCACTCTCACAGCGCTCACCGTCACCGCGCTCACCGTCACCGCGCTCACTCTTACGGTGCTCACTCTCACTTCGTTCACCCCCACGGCGTTCACTCTCACAGCGCTCACTGTCACAGCGCTCACTGTCACAGCGCTCACTCTCACAGCATTCACTCTCACGGTGCTCACTCTCACAGCGCTCACTGTCACAGCGCTCACTGTCACTGCGCACATTGTCACAGTGCTCACGATCAGCGCTCACTCTCACCGCGCTCACTCTCACGGCGCTCACTCTCACGGCGCTCACTCTCACGGCGCTCACTCTCACAGCGTTCACTATCACAGCGCTCATGATCAGCGCTCAGTCTCACAGCGCTCACTCTCACCTCGTTCACTCTCACAGCGCTCACTATCACTGCGCACTTTGTCACAGTGCTCACGATCAGCGCTCACTCTCACGGCGCTCACTCTCACGGCGCTCACTCTCACGGCGCTCACTCTCACGGCGCTCACTGTCACGGCGCTCACTGTCACGGCGCTCACTGTCACGGCGCTCACTCTCACGGCGCTCACTGACACCGCGCTCACTCTCACGGCGCTCACTGTCATCGCGCTCACTCTCACCACGCTCACTGTCACCGCGCTCACCCTCACAGTGTTCACTCTCACGGCGCTCACTGTCACGGCGCTCACTCTCACGGCGCTCACTCTCACTGTGCTCACTCTCACTGTGCTCACTCTCACAGCGCTCACTGTCACAGCGCTCACTATCACAGCGCTCACCATTACAGCGTTCACTCTCACGGCGTTGACTCTCACAGTGCTCACTCTCACGGCGCTCACTCTCACAGCGCTCACCCTCACAGCGTTCACCCTCGCAGCGCTCACCCTCACAGCGTTCACCCTCACAGCGTTCACCCTCACAGCGTTCACCCTCACAGCGTTCACTCTCACAGCGTTCACTCTCACAGTGTTCACTCTCACAGCGCTCACTGTCACTGCGCACATTGTCACAGTGCTCACGAGCAGCGCTCACTCTCACAGCGCTCACTATCACAGCGTTCACTATCACAGCGCTACCTCTCACTGCATTAACTCTCACGGTGCTCACTCTCACGGCGTTCACCCTCACAGCGCTCACTGTCACTGCGCACATTGTCACAGTGCTCACGATCAGCGCTCACTATCACAGCGCTCACTGTCACCGCGCTCACTTTCACCGCGCTCACTTTCACCGCGCTCACTTTCACCGCGCTCATTGCCACCGCGCTCATTGCCACCGCGCTCACTTTCACCGCGCTCACTTTCACCGCGCTCACTTTCACCGCGCTCACTGTCACCGCGCTCACTGTCACCGCGCTCATTGCCACCGCGCTCACTGTCACCGCGCACACTCTCACAGCGCTCACTATCACAGCACTCCCTCTCACGGCGCTCACTCTCACGGCGCTCACCCTTATGGCGCTCACTATCACAGCGCTCACTCTCACCTCGTTCACTCTCTCAGCGCTCACTGTCACTGCGCACTTTGTCACAGTGCTCACGATCAGCGCTCACTCTCACGGCGCTCACTGTCACGGTGCTCACTGTCACGGTGCTCACTGTCACGGTGCTCACCGTCACGGCGCTCACACTCACCGCGCTCACTCTCACGGCACTCACTGTCATCGCGCTCACTCTCACAGCGCTCACTCTCACGGCGCTCACTCTCACGGCACTCACTGTCATCGCGCTCACTCTCACAGCGCTCACTCTCACGGCGCTCACTCTCACGGCGCTCACTCTCACGGCGTTCACTCTCACTGTGCTCACTCTCACTGTGCTCACTCTCACTGTGCTCACTCTCACTGTGCTCACTGTCACGGCGCTCACTGTCACGGCGCTCACTGTCACGGCGCTCACTCTTATAGCGCTCACTGTCACAGCGCTCACTATCACAGCGCTCACTATCACAGTGCTCACTCTCACGGCGTTCACTCTCACAGTGCTCACTCTCACGGCGCTCACTCTCACGGCGCTCACTCTCACTGTGCTCACTCTCACTGTGCTCCATCTCACAGTGCTCACTCTCACGGCGCTCCCTATCACGGCGCTCACTGACACCGCGCTCACTGTCACCGCGCTCACTCTCACCACGCTCACTGTCACAGCGTTCACTCTCACAGCGTTCACTCTCACAGCGTTCACTCTCACAGCGCTCACTCTTATAGCGCTCACTGTCACAGCGCTCACTATCACAGCGCTCCCTATCACGGCGCTCACTGTCACCGTGCTCACTCTCACCGCATTCACTCTCACAGCGTTCACTCTCACAGCGCTCACTCTCACAGCGCTCACTCTCACAGCGCTCACTCTCACAGCGCTCACTGTCACAGCGCTACCTCTCACTGCATTCACTCTCTCGGTGCTCACTCTCACCTCGTTCACTATCACAGCGCTCACTGTCACTGCGCACATTGTCACAGTGCTCACGATCAGCGCTCACTATCACAGCACTCACTCTCACGGCGCTCACTCTCACGGCGTTCACTCTCACGGCGCTCACTCTCACGGCGCTCACTCTCACGGCGCTCACTGTCACTGCGCTCACTGTCACGGCGCTCATTGTCTCCACGTTCACTCTCACGGTGCTCCCTCTCACGGCGCTCCCTCTCACGGAGCTCACTCTCACGGCGCTCACTCTCACGGCGCTCACTCTCACGGCACTCACTGTCATCGCGCTCACTCTCACAGCGCTCACTCTCACGGCGCTCACTCTCACGGCACTCACTGTCATCGCGCTCACTCTCACGGCGCTCACTCTCACGGCGCTCACTCTCACGGCGCTCACTCTCACGGCGCTCACTCTCACGGCGTTCACTCTCACGGCGTTCACTCTCACTGTGCTCACTCTCACTGTGCTCACTCTCACTGTGCTCACTGTCACGGCGCTCACTGTCACGGCGCTCACTCTTATAGCGCTCACTGTCACAGCGCTCACTATCACAGCGCTCACTATCACAGCGCTCACTATCACAGCGCTCACTATCACAGCGCTCACTATCACAGTGCTCACTCTCACGGCGTTCACTCTCACAGTGCTCACTCTCACGGCGCTCACTCTCACGGCGCTCACTCTCACGGCGCTCACTCTCACGGCGCTCACTCTCACTGTGCTCCATCTCTCGGCGCTCCATCTCACAGTGCTCACTCTCACGGCGCTCACTCTCACGGCGCTCCCTATCACGGCGCTCACTGACACCGCGCTCACTCTCACCACGCTCACTGTCACCGCGCTCACTCTCACCACGCTCACTGTCACAGCGTTCACTCTCACAGCGTTCACTCTCACAGCGTTCACTCTCACAGCGCTCACTCTCACAGCGCTCACTCTCACAGCGCTCACTCACACAGCGCTCACTGTCACAGCGCTACCTCTCACTGCATTCACTCTCTCGGTGCTCACTCTCACCTCGTTCACTATCACAGCGCTCACTGTCACTGCGCACATTGTCACAGTGCTCACGATCAGCGCTCACTGTCACGGTGCTCACTGTCACGGTGCTCACCGTCACGGCGCTCACACTCACCGCGCTCACTCTCACGGCACTCACTGTCATCGCGCTCACTCTCACAGCGCTCACTCTCACGGCGCTCACTCTCACGGCACTCACTGTCATCGCGCTCACTCTCACAGCGCTCACTCTCACGGCGCTCACTCTCACGGCGCTCACTCTCACGGCGCTCACTCTCACGGCGCTCACTCTCACGGCGTTCACTCTCACTGTGCTCACTCTCACTGTGCTCACTGTCACGGCGCTCACTGTCACGGCGCTCACTGTCACGGCGCTCACTGTCACGGCGCTCACTATCACAGCGCTCACTATCACAGCGCTCACTATCACAGTGCTCACTCTCACAGTGCTCACTCTCACGGCGCTCACTCTCACGGCGCTCCCTATCACGGCGCTCACTGACACCGCGCTCACTCTCACCACGCTCACTGTCACCGCGCTCACTCTCACCACGCTCACTGTCACAGCGTTCACTCTCACAGCGTTCACTCTCACAGCGCTCACTCTCACAGCGCTCACTCTCACAGCGCTCACTCTCACAGCGCTCACTCACACAGCGCTCACTGTCACAGCGCTACCTCTCACTGCATTCACTCTCTCGGTGCTCACTCTCACCTCGTTCACTATCACAGCGCTCACTGTCACTGCGCACATTGTCACAGTGCTCACGATCAGCGCTCACTATCACAGCACTCACTCTCACGGCGCTCACTCTCACGGCGCTCACTCTCACGGCGTTCACTCTCACGGCGCTCACTCTCACGGCGCTCACTCTCACGGCGCTCACTCTCACGGCGCTCACTGTCACGGCGCTCACTGTCACGGCGCTCACTGTCACTGCGCTCATTGTCTCCACGTTCACTCTCACGGCGCTCCCTCTCACGGTGCTCCCTCTCACGGCGCTCCCTCTCACGGCGCTCCCTCTCACGGCGCTCCCTCTCACGGAGCTCACTCTCACGGCGCTCACTCTCACGGCGCTCACTCTCACGGTGCTCACTCTCACGGTGCTCACTGTCACCGCGCTCACTCTCACAGCGCTCACTATCACAGCGTTCACTATCACGGCGCTCACTCTCCCCGCGCTCACTCTCCCCGCGCTCACTGTCACCGCGCTCACTCTCACAGCACTCATTCTCACGGCGCTCCCTGTCACGGCGCTCCCTGTCACGGCGCTCCCTGTCACGGTGCTCACTCTCGCCGCACTCACTCTCGCCGCGCTCACTCTCGCCGCGCTCATTGTCTCCGCGTTCACTCTCACCGTGCTCCCACTCACGGCGCTCACTCTCACGGCGCTCACTCTCACGGTGCTCACTCTCACCGCGCTCACTATCACAGCACTCACTCTCACCACGCTCACTGTCACGGCGCTCACTCTCCCCGCGCTCACTCTCCCCGTGCTCACTCTCCCCGCGCTCACTTTCACCGCGCTCACTGTCACAGCGCTCACTGTCACAGCGCTCACTCTCACGACGCTCATTTTCACCGCGCTCACTGTCACAGCGCTCACTCTCACGGTGCTCACTCTCACCTCGTTCACTCTCACAGTGCTCACTGTCACTGCGCACATTGTCACAGTGCTCACGATCAGCACTCACTCTCACGCCGTTCACTGTCACGGCGCTCACTGTCACGGCACTCACCCTCACGGCACTCACTCTCACGGCGCTCACTCTCACGGCGCTCACTCTCACGGCGCTCACCCTCACGGCGCTCACTGTCACGGCACTCACTCTCACGGCGCTCACTCTCACGGCGCTCACTCTCACCGCGCTCACTGACACCGCGCTCACTCTCACGGCGCTCACCCTCACTGTGCTCACTCTCACTGTGCTCCCTCTCACGGTGCTCCCTCTCACTGCGCTCACCCTCACAGCGTTCACTCTCACAGCGTTCACTCTCACAGCGTTCACTCTCACAGCGTTCACTCTCACAGCGCTCACTATCACAGCGTTCACTCTCACGGCGTTCACTCTCACTGCGCTCACTCTCACGGCGCTCACCATCACAGCGCTCACTCTCACGGCGCTCACTCTCACGGCGCTCACCATCACTGCGCTCACTATCACAGCGCTTACTCTCACGGCGTTCACTCTCACTGCGCTCACTCTCACGGTGCTCACCATCACAGCGTTCACTCTCACGGCGTTCACTCTCACGGCGTTCACTCTCACTGTGCTCACTCTCACTGTGCTCACTCTCACTGTGCTCACTCTCACTGTGCTCACCATCACAGCATTCACTCTCACGGCGCTCACTCTCACGGCGCTCACTCTCACGCCGCTCACTCTCACGCCGCTCACTCTCACGGCGTTCACTCTCACGGCGTTCACTCTCACGGCGTTCACTCTCACTGTGCTCACTCTCACTGTGCTCACTCTCACTGTGCTCACTCTCACTGTGCTCACCATCACAGCATTCACTCTCACGGCGCTCACTCTCACGGCGCTCACTCTTACGGCGCTCACTCTCACTGTGCTCACCATCACAGCATTCACTCTCACGGCGCTCACTCTCACGCCGCTCACTCTCACGCCGCTCACTCTCACGGCGTTCACTCTCACGGCGTTCACTCTCACGGCGTTCACTCTCACTGTGCTCACTCTCACTGTGCTCACTCTCACTGTGCTCACCATCACAGCATTCACTCTCACGGCGCTCACTCTCACGGCGCTCACTCTCACGGCGCTCACTCTCACGGCGCTCACTCTCACGGCGCTCACTCTCACGGCGCTCACTGTCACTGCGCTCACTGTCACGGCGCTCATTGTCTCCACGTTCACTCTCACGGTGCTCCCTCTCACGGCGCTCCCTCTCACGGCGCTCCCTCTCACGGAGCTCACTCTCACGGCGCTCACTCTCACGGAGCTCACTCTCACGGAGCTCACTCTCACGGCGCTCACTCTCACGGCGCTCACTCTCACGGCGCTCACTCTCACGGCGCTCACTCTCACGGTGCTCACTGTCACCGCGCTCACTCTCACAGCGCTCACTATCACAGCGTTCACTATCACGGCGCTCACTCTCCCCGCGCTCACTGTCACCGCGCTCACTCTCACAGCACTCATTCTCACGGCGCTCCCTGTCACGGCGCTCCCTGTCACGGCGCTCACTCTCGCCGCACTCACTCTCGCCGCGCTCACTCTCGCCGCGCTCATTGTCTCCGCGTTCACTCTCACGGTGCTCACTCTCACGGCGCTCCCTCTCACAGATTTCACTCTCACCGTGCTCCAACTCACGGCGCTCACTCTCACGGCGCTCACTCTCACGGTGCTCACTCTCACCGCGCTCACTATCACAGCACTCACTCTCACCACGCTCACTGTCATGGCGCTCACTCTCCCCGCGCTCACTCTCCCCGCGCTCACTTTCACCGCGCTCACTGTCACAGCGCTCACTCTCACGACGCTCATTTTCACCGCGCTCACTGTCACAGCGCTCACTCTCACGGTGCTCACTCTCACCTCGTTCACTCTCACAGTGCTCACTGTCACTGCGCACATTGTCACAGTGCTCACGATCAGCACTCACTCTCACGCCGTTCACTGTCACGGCGCTCACTGTCACGGCGCTCACTGTCACGGCGCTCACTGTCACGGCGCTCACCCTCACGGCGCTCACTCTCACGGCACTCACTCTCACGGCGCTCACTCTCACGGCGCTCACTCTCACGGCGCTCACCCTCACGGCGCTCACTCTCACGGCACTCACTCTCACGGCGCTCACTCTCACGGCGCTCACTCTCACGGCGCTCACCCTCACGGCACTCACTCTCACGGCACTCACTCTCACGGCACTCACTCTCACGGCACTCACTCTCACGGCGCTCACTCTCACGGCGTTCACTCTCACGGCGCTCACTCTCACGGCGCTCACTGACACCGCGCTCACTCTCACGGCGCTCACCCTCACTGTGCTCACTCTCACTGTGCTCCCTCTCACGGTGCTCCCTCTCACTGCGCTCACCCTCACAGCGTTCACTCTCACAGCGTTCACTCTCACAGCGTTCACTCTCACAGCGTTCACTCTCACAGCGTTCACTCTCACAGCGTTCACTCTCACAGCGCTCACTATCACGGCGTTCACTCTCACGGCGTTCACTCTCACAGCGTTCACTCTCACGGCGTTCACTCTCACGGCGTTCACTCTCACGGCGTTCACTCTCACTGTGCTCACTCTCACTGTGCTCACTCTCACTGTGCTCACCATCACAGCATTCACTCTCACGGCGCTCACTCTCACGGCGCTCACTCTCACGGCGCTCACTCTCACGCCGCTCACTCTCACGCCGCTCACTCTCACGCCGCTCACTCTCACGGCGTTCACTCTCACTGCGTTCACTCTCACTGTGCTCACTCTCACTGTGCTCACTCTCACTGTGCTCACCATCACAGCATTCACTCTCACGGCGCTCACTCTCACGGCGCTCACTCTCACGGCGCTCACTCTCACGGCGCTCACTCTCACGGCGCTCACTCTCACGGCGCTCACTCTCACGGCGCTCACTGTCACGGTGCTCACTGTCACGGCGCTCCCTGTCACGGAGATCCCTGTCACCGCGCTCACTGTCACCGCCCTCGCTCTCACGGTGCTCACTCTCATCGCGCTCACACTGACGGCGCTCACTCTGGCAGCGCTCACTTTGACCGCGTTCACCCTCACGGTGGTGTGTCAGTCTGAGCTGGTGCCAATCTCTCTGCCCCTTGCCTCACCGATCTGATACCGGCCCCCTGCTGTTGCTGTCTTGTTCAACAGAATCTTCCGAGTGAAGGAGGTTCGCCTGCCCTCAGGACCCCCTGAGCAGCAACGCAACGGCACCCTCCAATTCTAGACCCAGTGCCTGGAAACAGTCAGTCAGAGTTGGGATTGGTCCCTCCTCCCGCGGTGACGAGTTGGTCATTCGGCAGTTCATTTGCTCCTCCACGTGTTATTGAGGGCATTTTGTCGTGTGGAGGGAGTGAGAGACAGAGAGCTCGCGTGTGAGAGAGAGAGAGAGTGGGAGAGAGAGTCGGGGTCTGGTGTTATGGGAGGTATAAGCTGTTGCTGCAGCCAGTGAGGTGCCCTGAGGGGGACAGTAGACAGTGCAGAGGGCACAGAGGGTTAATGATGTCAGGGCTTGGGGTGGCTGAGAGTGGGTGAGGGTAGGTACTGCAGGAAGCGGTGAGAGGCTTGGCGAGTGGGTGACGGAATATTTACCTTATTAAGGCAGTTCCCAGTCAAAACCTGTGGTGCTGGAAAAGCAGAGCAGGTCAGGCAGCATCCGAGCAGCAGGAGAATCAACGTTTCGCGCAAAAGCCCTTCATCAGGAATGTGGAGGGAGGGGGGAGAGGGGCTGAGAGATAAATGGGAGGGTGGGGTTGGGGGGGGGTTAAGGTTGCTGGGACAGCGATAGGTGGATGCAGGTAGAGAGTGATGATGATAGGTTGGAGGGGAGGGTGGAGTGGATAGATGGGAAGGAAGATCAGGAATGGCTTATGCTCAAAACATCGACTCTCCTCCCCTCGGATGCTGCCTGAACGACGGTGTTTTCCCAGCACGACACCTTCCTCTCTGATCTCCAGCATCTGGAGACCTCTCCCCTTCCCTGAAGGGTATGACTGAAGAAGATGAGTTTTTATTGAGAACAGTTCCATGCTCATCATTAATTTCTTAATCGCAAGATTTTTATTCCACTATCTACCGTGCAAGATTCGAATCCAGGTTGCCCCAACATTCCATGGCTTTACTGACTAACCAGGGAAGGTACCACAATACCATCACCACCGCAATTTGTTTTGGAATGTCTTGTTCATAACTTTATCTCCTTATCCCCAAGATACTGTCAGGAGTAATTTGCAGTGAATTGACCTGACCCTCATTCCTGATAAAGGGCTTTTGCCCGAAACGTCGACTCTCCTGCCCCTGACCTGCTGGGCTGTTCCAGCACCTCACTCCTCAACAACAAATTCACCTTTAACTGTTTGATCTGGGCAGTTTGTTGGGGCTGGGGAGGGGAGTCGACTGAAACTTAAACACGCTCAGTGAGAGAGGGAAGGAAGCCAGCTTTATAAATCCAGGTAGCTGACCATTCGGAGAGGGTGTGTGGGAGCGATGGGAGGTCATCTCCATGGCCGCAGGGGTCAATGGAACCTCACATCATCACATCGCATCAATGTCTCCTCGAGCCATTTCTTAACCAAATGGTTAATGGCTGCAGTAAGTGAACAGATCCTGATGTGGCAGCACGTTAGGACCGAGAATATTGTATGGTGGATGTGAACAAATCTCTGCCAACACAGGAACGTTTCCTGGAGAGGAGTTATACCCAAAACATCGACTTCTCTAACTCCTGACGCTGCCTGCCTTGCTGTGTTCCTCCAGCCTCCTACCTGTCCCTCCTGGTGCTGCCTACCTTGCTGTGTTCCTCCAGCCTCCTGCCTGTCCCTCCTGATGCTGCCTGCCTTGCTGTGTTCCTCCAGCCTCCTGCCTGTCCCCCCTGATGCTGCCTGCCTTGCTGTGTTCCCCCAGCCTCCTGCCTGTCCCCCCTGATGCTGCCTGCCTTGCTGTGTTCCCCCAGCCTCCTGCCTGTCCCTCCTGGTGCTGCCTGCCTTGCTGTGTTCCCCCAGCCTCCTGCCTGTCCCCCCTGATGCTGCCTACCTTGCTGTGTTCCCCCAGCCTCCTGCCTGTCCCTCCTGATGCTGCCTGCCTTGCTGTGTTCCTCCAGCGTTTGCAGGTTTTGTTCCCAGCAGGTCACAGGTTCCAGTCAGACTGAAACATGGGGGACATTGCACTGAACGTCTCCCAGGAATGACCGTCCCCCTTGCCTCCCTGGAAGCTGTGCTGGAAATAGCTGGCTGTACAGAACCTGGGAGAAGTGCCCATGGGGTTCTGATGCTAACTTTGTTTCCCTCTCCACGGACGACACCTGACCCACTGAGTTTCTCTGGTAGCCAGTGCACCGGAGTCAGTATTTATTTTGTTTCAGAGCTCCAGTCTCTGCAGCATTCTGGATGAACCCTGAGTTAAATACAGCAGCCAGGACACCATCTGAGGAACAGGATAGTCAGCGGAAGGGTTTTGGCCCCAAAACGTTGACTCTCCTGCTCCTCGGATGCTGCCTGACCTGCTGTGCTTTTCCAGCAGCCCATTGATTGACTCAGGTTTCCTGCATCTGGAGGCCTCACTGTCTGTGAGTCCTGTATGAGCCCCCTGGTGTGGTTCCAGAGAGATGGGGGGGACCGTCTGGAAAAAGGGTGGGCTCATCAATCCTAATAGCCTGGTCGTGCCCCACATCTAACTCTTCATCCACATGGTCTAGAGAGAGGCCATTTGTCCCATCAATCCATGCTAGCTCTCTGTACAGCAATGCCCAGCTCCAACGTTTCGGGTCCAGTGACCTGTCCCCAGAAGGTTAAAACCCTCAGAACCCAAAACGTTAGCTTTGCTTTCCCTCCACAGATGCTGTCAGACCTGCTGAGCTTTTCCAGCGATTTCTGCTTTTGCTTCTGATTGACAACATCTGCAGTTCTTTTGGTTTTCAGCTTGCAACCTTCCCTCACTATGATTCCAGTTGGTGGTAACGTTAGACAAGTCAGAGCCCAGTGTCAACGCCCACCCGGGGGGACACGCTGAAAATCAAGTCCCCGCTAGTCCCAAAGTCATCACAACAGGTGAACGGTTTTGTTTCCCACACTCCCGCCGAACTGCAGTAGTGCTCATTTTTTCCCCAGCACCCATGGTGTGTGTGTGGGTGTGTGAGACACAAGGTGCACGAATCTTTATTCAGTTTCCACCACCAGGAAGAAAGGAAACACCCGAGTAGCCTACGACCAGCAGTGCCCTTCACATCAAAGGGCAATGCTGTGTGATCAAACAGTGAAGGGGAGGGTAGGGATTAAATCAAAATAGAGTTAGAGGGGGAAATAATGCACTCCACTCCCTGTGTCGCCCACCTCTCCCTGAACACTCCAGGGTGTTGGTGGACACCGCGTGCCCCTTCTCCAGAGACACCCGGGCTCTAGGTTAACGGTTTTATCAGAACCGGGATAATTGCCGGGGTTTGCTGTCCAATAGACTCCGATTCACACACATCAGCTTTCCGAACCGAACAAGAGTTAGTATTTATGTGCAGTTTAATAGATTTTAGGCACAGGTAAACAATGTCAACAGACTTCTTAAGGGTCAATACTGACAGGGTGTTTCCCCGTCATGGAAGGGTCGAGGACCAGATGGCACAGCCTCAGAATAAAGGGGCACCAATTTCAGACTGAGATGGGGAGGAATTTCTCCTGAGGTTTGAGAGTCTTTGGAACTCCTTGTCACAGAGAGAGCTGTGGGGACAGAGTCTTTGTGGATATTTAAGGCTGAGAGAGATCAGTCGGGGAATCAAGGGATACAGGGAAAGGGTTAGGAAAGTGGATGTGAGGAATGTGGGATCAGACATGATCCCACTGAATGGGGGAGCAGGATTGAGGGGCTGAATGGCCACCTCCTGTTCCTATTTCTGATCGTCTTAGGTATGACATTTTTTTTCTTTAAATGTATTTCATCAAAAAGCTTTGTCAGGAGCAATCCCTCAGCAGTGATCCTCTGACAGTGCAGCACTCCCTCAGCACTGACCCTCCGACAGTGCCCATTCCCTCAGCACTGACCCTCCGACAGTGCCCATTCCCTCAGCACTGACCCTCCGACAGTGCGGCGCTGCCTCAGCACTGACCCTCCGACAGTGCCCATTCCCTCAGCACTGACCCTCCGACAGTGCGGCACTCCCTCAGCACTGACCCTCCGACAGTGCCCATTCCCTCAGCACTGACCCTCCGACAGTGCGGCGTTCCCTCAGCACTGACCCTCCGACAGTGCGGCACTCCCTCAGCTCTGACCCTCCGACAGTGCCCACTCCCTCAGCACTGACCCTCTGACAGTGCGGCACTCCCTCAGCACTGACCCTCCGTCAGTGCGGCGCTCCCTCAGCACTGACCCTCCGACAGTGCCCACTCCCTCAGCACTGATCCTCCGACAGTGCCCACTCCCTCAGCACTGACCCTACGACAATGCGGAGCTCCTTCAGCACTGACCCTCTGACAGTGCGGCACTCCCTCAGCACTGACCCTCTGACAGTGCCCACTCCCTCAGCACTGACCCTCTGACAGTGCCGCACTCCCTCAGCACTGACCCTCTGACAGTGCCGCACTCCCTCAGCACTGACCCTCCGACAGTTCCCACTCCCTCAGCACTGACCCTCCGACAGTGCCCACTCCCTCAGCACTGACCCTCCGACAGTGCCCACTCCCTCAGCACTGACCCTCCGACAGTGCGGAGCTCCCTCAGCACTGACCCTCCGACGGTGCGGCACTCCCTCAGCACTGACCCTCTGACAGTGCGGCACTCCCTCAGCACTGACCCTCCCACAGTGCCCACTCCCTCAGCACTGACCCTCCGACAGTGCAGCGCTCCCTCAGCACTGACCCTCTGACAGTGCGGCACTCCCTCAGCACTGACCCTCTGATAGTGCGGCACTCCCTCAACACTGACCCTCCGACAGTGGGACACTCCCTCAGCACTGACCCTCCGACAGTGCAGCACTCCCTCAGCACTGACCCTCCGACAGTGCGGCGCTCCCTCAGCACTGACCATCTGACAGTGCCCACTCCCTCAGCACTGACCCTCTGACAGTGCCCACTCCCTCAGCACTGACCCTACGACAGTGCGGAGCTCCCTCAGCACTGACCCTCTGACAGTGCGGCACTCCCTCAGCACTGACCCTCTGACAGTGCCCACTCCCTCAGCACTGACCCTCTGACAGTGCCCACTCCCTCAGCACTGACCCTCTGACAGTGCCGCACTCCCTCAGCACTGACCCTCCGACAGTGCCCACTCCCTCAGCACTGACCCTCTGACAGTGCCCACTCCCTCAGCACTGACCCTCTGACAGTGCGGAGCTCCCTCAGCACTGACCCTCTGACAGTGCGGCACTCCCTCAGCACTGACCATCTGACAGTGCGGCACTCCCTCAGCACTGACCCTCTGACAGTGCCCACTCCCTCAGCACTGACCCTCTGACAGTGCCGCACTCCCTCAGCACTGACCCTCCGACAGTGCCCACTCCCTCAGCACTGACCCTCTGACAGTGCCCACTCCCTCAGCACTGACCCTCTGACAGTGCGGAGCTCCCTCAGCACTGACCCTCTGACAGTGCAGCACTCCCTCAGCACTGACCATCTGACAGTGCGGCACTCCCTCAGCACTGACCATCTGACAGTGCGGCACTCCCTCAGCACTGTCCCTCCGACCGTGCGGCACTCCCTCAGCACTGACCCTCCGACAGTGCGGCACTCCCTCAGCACTGACCCTCCGACAGTGCGGCACTCCCTCAGCACTGACCCTCCGACAGTGCGGCACTCCCTCAGCACTGACTCTCCGACAGTGCGGCACTCCCTCAGCACTGACCCTGCGACAGTGCGGCACTCCCTCAGCACTGACCCTCCGACAGTGCGGCACTCCCTCAGCACTGACCCTCCGACAGTGCGGCACTCCCTCAGCACTGACCCTCCGACAGTGCGGCACTCCCTCAGCACTGACTCTCCGACAGTGCGGTGCTCCCTCAGCACTGACCCTCCGACAGTGCGGCACTCCCTCAGCACTGACCCTCCAACAGTGCGGCACTCCCTCAGCACTGACCCTCCGACAGTGCGGCACTCCCTCAGCACTGACCCTCCGACAGTGCGGCACTCCCTCAGCACTGACCCTCCGACAGTGCGGTGCTCCCTCAGCACTGACCCTCCGACAGTGCGGTGCTCCCTCAGCACTGACCCTCCGACAGTGCGGCGCTCCCTCAGCACTGACCCTCCGACAGTGCTGCACCCCCTCAGCACTGTCTCTAAGGGAATGAGGACAGATTGTTTTCCTGAATTTCCTGGAAGGTGAAGCTAAATGACCAACATTTGTTGCTGCCTCCCAACCAACAGGGTGTTTTATACAAAAACGTCGTTGATGAATACAATCATACAATTAATTCCCGTTATGGAAAAAAGATCAATGAGCTATATAATTAGCTTGGAATGTTTACATTTACAAAATAATATCTGTCAAAGATTGTGCCTCTATAAAATGCGTTGTCAGTTCTGCCAATCTTGGGCTCTCTGAGTAATTCCTCTGGGTGAGATCAGGATTGATTGGGAGTTTGAATCTCTGTCCTCAGGGGTCTGTTGCCTTCGCTGCTGGTGTTGGAGGGAGGTTGATCGAGAGTCTGACGTGCTTCTTTCACTGCCTGTGCTGCTCGGCCTGTACAGGGAATAAAGGCAGAGACGGAACGAGAGTGAGAGGCCGGGAGAGGGAGAAAGAGATGCTCCTCTTTTGAATTCCAAACCCATTCCTGGAGAAAGCATGAGCCCTGGCCCCAGAGGATGGGACAAGCTCTTAGATGCTCCTTGCTCTGTCGGCAGTCTGACTCCAACCCGGCCAAGATCATGTAAGTGTTTTGTTTCGGATTTCCAGGCGAGTTCTCAGAGCAGCTCAGTGATTGTATCAGCAGGTTGGGACAATTGGGATTAATGTCCCACTGCCCACTCTGCAGTGGAGAGTGGAAAATACTTTCCCTTCATTTTCATCTGATTAAAGGGTTCCTGTCCTGGCAGATCCCCGCTGTGTAGCCAGCACCTAGCCAAGGGGCTGGGGAATCATTGAATCCTCGTACATGTTCACTAACAGATCCTGTTCCAGTCCCTTGTTTCTGTATGGTGTTGAGATTCCTGTACTGAGTCTGTTCCAAGCTCATGACTGAGTGAGATTGCTGGAAATGACATTCAACTTCTCAAGTGATGACTGCATTGTAAAGTAATCCTCTCGTCCCTTCCATATCTATAGTAACTGCTTATTAATGCGGCTTTAGATAGATCCGTATTGATTTTTCCACAATGACTTTGCATTTCAGTCTCACTTGATGGGCTGTTGGCAGCAGCTCAGAGCACTGTTGTGTTTAAAATGCTGACTTTCCATTACCAGGGAATTTATATGTTCATGTGTCAGAGGGGAGTTCGGATTGAGAATGCCAAGGTTTGTAATTTCAAAGACCAGGCACTCCCAGGACAGGGACAGCAGGGCAAAGCTCCCACTACACGGTTCCAACCGAACACTCCCAGGACAGAGACAGCACACAGTTAGATACAGAGTAAAGCTCCCTCTACATTGTCCCCATCAAACACTCCCAGAACAGCGACAGCACAGCGATAGATACAGAGTAAAACTCTCTCTCTACACTGTCCCCATTGTCCAGGATGCTGCCTGGACTGGAGGGCTTATCTTATGAAGAGAGGTTGACTGAGCTCGGACTTTTTTCATTGGAGAAAAGGAGGAGGAGAGGGGACCTAATTGAGGTATACAAGATAATGAGAGGCATAGATAGAGTCGATAGCCAGAGACTATTTCCCAGGGCAGAAATTGTTAACACGAGGGGTCATAGTTTTAAGCTGGTTGGAGGAAGGTACAGAGGGGATGTCAGAGGCGGATTCTTTACACAGAGAGTTGTGAGAGCATGGAATACGTTGCCAGCAGCAGTTGTGGAAGCAAGGTCATTGGGGACATTTAAGAGACTACTGGACATGCATATGGTCACAGAAATTTGAGGGTGTATACATGAGGATCAATGGTCAGCACAACATCGTGGGCTGAAGGGCCTGTTCTGTGCTGTACTGTTCTATTTCTGTGTTCTAAACACTCCCAGAACAACGACAGCACGGGGTTAGATACAGAGTAAAGCTCTCTCTACACTGTCCCCATCAAACCTCCCAGGACAGTGACAGCACGGGGTTAGATACAGAGTAAAGCTCTCTCTACACTGTCCCCATCAAACCTCCCAGAACAACGACAGCACGGGGTTAGATACAGAGTAAAGCTCTCTCTACACTGTCCCCATCAAACTCTCACAGAGCAGGACAGCACGGGGTTAGATACAAAAGTTAATATAGTCTCTTGTCCTGGAAAAGGTGGATACAACAGTTCAGCAACAGCAGTTATCTCAGTATCATAGAGTCATAGAGATGTACAGCATGGAAACAGACCCTTCGGTCCAACCCGTCCATGCCAACCAGATATACCAACCTAATCTAGTCCCACCTGCCAGCACCCAGCCCATGTCCCTCCAAACCCTTCCTATTCATATACCCATCCAAATGCCTCTTAAATGTTGTAATTGTACCAGCCTCCACCACATCCTCTGGCAGCTCATTCCATACACCTACCACACTCTGTATGAAAAGATTGCCCCTTAGGTCTCTTTTATATCTTTCCCCTCTCACTCTAAACCTATACCCTCTAGTTCTGGACCCCCCCACCCCAGGGAAAAGACTTTGCCTACTTACCCTATCAATGCCCCTCATGATTTTGTAAACCTCTGAGGTCACCCCTCAGCCTCTGACGCTACAGGGAAAACAGCCCCATCCTGTTCAGCCTCTCCCTGTAGCTCAAACCTTCCAACCCTGGCAACATCCTTGTACATCTTTTCTGAACCGTTTCAAGTTTCACAACAAGAGTTTAGTCTGTGCAACTTCCAGATCAGAAGCATTTGGTTAGTAATCTGCTGGTTATTAAAAAGCAGAGAAAGTCTCAGCTCTACGTTTTATGAGCATTGTGTAAGAAGACTTCCCAGTTGACAGAAATAATCAGGGGATATCTAGCTTCATCGAGCTGAATGGTTTTGAATGGATTGTTGTAGTTTCTCTGGATTCCAATCACTGTAAAGTGATGACATTGGGAATTAGATTGAAACTCTGTTTTGCTGGGTGTTTTAAGATTATTTTTCTAACTGTATTTTATATTCCTATGGTCCATTTTTGTTTTATTTTGTTTTCATCTTTGGTGTACTAAACTTCTGTTCTGTCGTGAAGGGAAACTGCAACTCATGTGACTGTGTTTCACTAGATTCTCCAACAAAGATATGGTCCATCAAGCTGGATTTCAGTCTTGGATGTGAGTCATAGAGTCATACAGCACAGAAACAGACCCTTCGGCACCTTGCCTCTAACAAGATGGGCCCTTATCTTACTCAGCAGCCTCCTGAGCAGCACCTTATCAAAGTCCTTCTCGAAGTCCGGATAGATAATGTCCACTGGCTCTCCTTAGACTAACCTGCTCACTATCTCCTTAAAGAATACAAAAAGGTTTGTCAGGCATGACCTCCCTTGATGAAACCATGCTGACTTTGCTCTGTTTTGCCATCCTTCACAATGGACTCCAGAATCTGACCAACGACCGAGGTCAGGCTAAGCGGCCTATAATTTCCTGTTCTCTGCCTTGCTCCCTCGTTAGACGGCTTGGGGGGAGGTTACATCAGTGAGTTTCCAATCCTCTGGGACCCTCTCTGACTCCAGTGAGAACCTGAAAGATCACTACTGTCTCCTCAGTTATCTCCTTCTGAGCTCTGGGGTGTATCCCACCTGGTCCTAGTGATTTATCCACCTTCAGACCTGACAGTTTTATGGCACCTCCACTTTGGTGATGGCCTCCAGACTTGGCTCTGCCTCCTGACTCTCTTGAATATTTGGGGTATTTCTTGTGTCTTCCGCCATGAAGACTGACTCAAAGTAATTATTCAGTTCCTCAGCCCTGCCTTAATTCCTTCTGAACTCCGTCTGAAACCTGCTCCCCCTTAGATTGAGACTATGCCACCTCGTTCTAGTTTGACCCACCAGTGGAAACATCCTCCCTGTTTCTATCTGATCTATTCCCTGTGTAAGTGTATGTGTTTCTCTAAGATCCTCTATCATTCAAGTTTCCTACATCTACATCATGTCCAGCTAACATAAAGCTCTGAGGTCCCATCACTACAGGTACATAGAGTCATAGAGATGTACAGCACAGCAACAGACCCTTCGGTCCAACCCATCTATGCCAACCCGATATCCCAACCTATTCTAGTTCCAGCACCCGGCCCAGATCCCTCCAAACCCTTCCTATTCAGATACCCATCCAAATGCCTCTTAAATGTTGTAATTGTACCAGCCTCCACCACATTCACTGGAAGCTCATTTTATACACGTACCACCCTCTGGGTGAAAAGATTGCCCCTTAGGTCTCTTGTATCTTTCCCCTCTCACCCTAAACCTATGCCCTCTAGTTCTGGACTCCCCCACCCCAGGGAAAAGACTTTGTCTATTTATCCTATCCATGCCCGTCAAAATTTTGTAAACATCACAACAGATTTCTAATACACGTGCTCCCTGATTTATGGACATCCAGCTAATGAATGTTGATACTTACAAACATATGTACAGGCCTTAATAATGCTGGGATGTATGAATGAGATCCCATTAGATACAGGACGTGACAAGTGACTGTGTCCATACTTCGGATTGGAGGATCGGAGAGGTGATGACTGATGTGTGTTAACTATATGGCGAGGTTTTATATACAGATGGTTTCATGTTGCTGTTATGTACAACAGCTATCAAGCTGCCCAGACACACACCCAATGTTAGAGAGCATTGATGAAACATAAAACAATGGAGCTGAAAGTTGACATAATCGAGCAATCTAAGAAAAGGCAAAAGGCCAAGAAACCTCGGAAAAGAGGAGAAAGTGGGGACTGCAGATGCTGGAGATCAGACTCAAGAGAGTGGTGCTGGAAAAGCGCAGCAGGTCAGGCAGCATCCGAGGGGCAGGAGAGTCGACGTTTCGGGCATACGTTCTTCTTCATCATTCCTGATAAAGTGCATATTCGCTGCTCCTCAGATGCTGCCTGACCAGCTGTGATTTTCCAGCACCACACTCTCGACAAACATCAGAAAAGAGTCAGGCCACAGTTGGAACAATTCTAAAAGGTGAAAGTGCACCTTCTGGAACATGCCCCTGATGGCCATGGTCATTATTAAACCATGGAGCGGATTCATTCCAGAAACCCAGTTAGTTGTTTGGTTTAAGGATCAGTCTCAGTGTGGTTTGTTGGTTGGCTGGAACTGTACTCACAAAGAAACCAATCTGTCTGTATGCAGACCTAAGGGCGAAGTGTGGTGGGGAAACTGGGCGGTACGGTGGCTCACTGGTTAGCACTGCTGCCTCACAGCGGCAGGGACCTGGGTTCAATTCTAGCCTCGGGCGACTGTCTGTGTGGAGTTTGCACATTCTTCCCCGTATCTGCGTGGGTTTGCTCCAGGTTCCTCCCACAGGCCAAAGATCTGCAGGTGAGGGTGGGTTGGCCACAGGAAATGCAGGGTTACTGTGATTGGGCAGGCTGTTGTTCAGAGTGTTGGAATAGGCCGAATGGCCTGCTGCTGGCCTTTAGCCTATGGCCTTTGTTATTAAAATGACAGGAGGTGTACCTGCCTATTTCTTGGTGGCAGTGCTGTGGTGTTTAGCAGTGTCGGCCTATGTTGATGTAAGGTGCTGAAGACCCGAGGGATTTGAACGGCATCTGGAAGGTGTTCCCTTCCATCATGTGACAGTCCCATGAAAAAGGCCTGGGTGAGATTGAGCTTTTTGAAGGGCTGGTCCTGGCATTGGTTTGTGCTGAGCTAGAGAGACGCTGTGCCTCAATGAGTGTGTCCTTCAGGAGCTTATTAATCCGAGATAATGCTCCTGGAAATCCGGCTTTCCGGGATAATTTTCATCCTGACATTCAGGCTGGGCATGCCACCCCACACAACCTCTGCCCTAGGGCTCAGGGTGTCATTGCTTTCTTTAAAGCCTGCCACAGCCTACAGTGGTAGTGTCCCTACCCGTGAACCAGGATTCCTGGGTTCAAGTCCCACCTGCTCCAGACGGGCGCTGTAATGTCACTGAACAAGTTGATTAGAAAAATAGGACATGTTCCTCCCGACCGGAAGAGGTCAAGAACCTGAAGGAATTTTGTACGCCCAATAAAACCTACCAAGCAGTAAAGAACATTGAAGGGATGAGGTCAAGCAACGCAACAGGAATGTAATCTGGAAAAGACTTTGCCCTCAATTTATTAAAGGCTTCCTTGGTTTTGAAGAAACTATTGAGGTAGCGATGAAGAAAGCAATGGACTTTGATAAGCAACTCCAACTTGGAGATGGTCAGGAATTGTTCGAATCCCAAGAGCCAATTCGTAAGGCCCCGTTGGGACTGAAGCACCAGATGAAGACAAAACAGAATCAGCAACTCAAAGGGATTCATGGTCAAGGAACTGGCAGAACCCTCTTAGGCTGATCCGAGAAGGAATGAGTGGATTTGCAGGACAAGACCCCAAACATTCCCAGATACACCAAGGTCCAAAGAGCTGTTGGTGAGTGGTTACAGTGTTAGAAGGAGAAACGTGTAGAACAGCGTGAGGCCTCAGTCCAACCATCCCTTGAAATAACGTTCAACAAGCTCAAAAGAGCCAAATCCATCATCTTCAACAATACAGGATGCTCTTCAGAGGGTGGGGATGTTCTCGATGGGCTGAAGGGATTCTAAGTTCTTCATCAGCATCTCCCTCATCCCTGTCTTTTCTGAATAACATCCCTCTCTGCTCTGAGAAACGATCCTTCCAATAGGTAAGTGCCTGTGTAAATGAAGTAGGAGAAAGTGAGGACTGTAGATGCTGGAGATCAGAGCTGAAAATGTGTTGCTGGAAAAGCGCAGCAGGTCAGGCAGCATCCAAGGAGCAGGAGAATCGACGTTTCGGACATAAGCCCTTCTTCAGGAATGAGGAGGGTGTGCCAAGCAGGCTAAGATAAAAGGTAGGGAGGAGGGACTTGGGGGAGGGGTATTGGGAATGCGATAAGTGGAAGGAGGTTAAGGTGAGGATGATAGGCTGGAGAGGTGGTGGGGGCAGAGAGGTTGGGAAGAAGATTGCACGTCAAGCAGGCGGTGCTGAGTCGGAGGGTTGGGACTGAGATAAGGTGGGGGGATGGGAAATGAGGAAACTGGAGAAATCTGCATTCATCCCTTGTGGTTGGAGGGTTCCTAGGCGGAAGATGAGGTGCTCTTCCTCCAGGCATCATGTTACCATGGTCTGGCGATGGAGGAGGCCAAGGACCTGCATGTCCTTGGCGGAGTGGGAGGGGGAGTTAAAGTGTTCAGCACGGGGCGGTTGGGTTGGTTGGTGCGGGTGTCCCAGAGGTGTTCTCTGAAACGTTCCGCAAGTAGGCGGCCTATCTCCCTGATATAGAGGAGGTCACATCGGGTGCAGCGGATGCAGTAAATGATGTGTGTGGAGGTGCAGGTGAATTTGTGACGGATATGGAAGAATCCCTTGGGGCCTTGGAGGGAAGTAAGGGGGGAGGTGTGGGTGCTCCCCTCCAAGGCCCCAAGAGATCCTTGAAAGGGTTCAGAAAAGATTTACAAGGATGTTGCCAGGGTTGGAGGATCTGAGCTACAGGGAGAGGCTGAACAGGCTGGGGCTGTTTTCCCTGGAGCGTCGGAGGCTGAGGGGTGACCTTATAGAGGTCTACAAAATTATGAGGGGCATAGATAGGATAAATAGACAAAGTCTTTTCCCTGGGGTCGGGGAGTCCAGAACTAGAGGGCATAGGTTTAGGGTGAGAGGGGAAAGATATAAAAGAGACTTAAGGGGCAACTTTCTCACACAGAGGGTGGTACGTGTATGGAATGAGCTGCCAGAGGAAGTGGTGGAGGCTGGTACAATTGCAACATTTAAGAGGCATTTGGATGGGTATATGAATAGGAAGGGTTTGGAGGGATATGGGCCGGGTGCTGGCGGGTGGGACGAGATTGGGTTGGGATATCCGGTCGGCATGGACGGATTGGACTGAAGGGTCTGTTTCTGTGCTGCACACTGGCACGGTGACTCGGTGGTTAGCACTGATGCCTCACAGCGCCAGAGACCCGGGTTCAATTCCAGCCTCTGGTAACTGTCTGTGAGGAGTTTGCACATTCTCCCTGTGTCTGTGTGGGTTTCCAGTTGCCTGTATTGGACTGTAGTGGGTAAAATCAGACATCACACAACACCAGGGTATAGTCCAACAAGTTTAATTGGAATCACATGCTTTTTGAGCACTGCCCCTTGGTTAGGTGACGTCTGTTGGACAGGTGTCATGTGACCTCTGACCTTGACCACCCCAGGCACCTCCACATCATATTTTTGGAGATGTATATGTAGACCGTATTGGACAGCAGCTTATAAACCCTGTTTTAATGTTATATACTGCATGTAACATCGTGTGTGTTCTCAGTTGCATCCAACTTGACTTACGAACATTCTCAGGAATGGAACCTGTTTGTAAGGTCGGGACTGCCTGTATTCATTTATGAACCTTTCCTGATTTTTCCATTATCTTTCTGTTAAGTATCAGAACACAGTGTCTAGCACGGTCTCCCAGAACAGCAATCCCTGGTTTGTGAACTGGTTCCCTTCTGTCCACAAGCTGGAACATATTGACGGTCAATGGAAAGCAGCCGTTTGCAGCTACAGGAACTGTTCATATGTCAGATATTTAAAATTACTCCCCTGTATGAGATTACATTCATATTCATAAATCTGGGACCCCTGGTAATGTTTAATTGATTTGGAGGAGATTTCCATTCAGAAACATCTCTCTCTCTCTCTCTCTCTCTCTCCCCTTCGACCTCTTTCTCACTCTGTCATTCTCTGTAATTTTCCCTCCAGCCTGTTTCCACTCATCACTGGCTGGACCAGCATTTATTGCCCGTCCCTAGTTGCCCCTTGAGAAGGTGGGGGTGAGCTGCCTTCTTGAACCTCTGCAGTCCAACTGTCTTACCATGTTCCCTGTGGTGATATTGCCATGAAATGTTCATGTGACAGAATCAATTTTGTCGCTGCAATCAGGAGGATTTATCCAATAAAATCTTCCAAACCCACGACCACTTCCATCGAGAAGGACAAGGGCAGCAGATACATGGGAACACCGCCCCCTGCAAGTTCCCCTCCGAGTCACTCCCCATCCTGACGTGGAAATATATCGCTGTTCCTTCACTGTCACTGGGTCACAATCCTGGAATTCCCTCCTTAAGGGACATTGTGGGTCGACCTACAGCACGTGGACTGCAGTGGTTCAAGAAGGCAGCTCACCCCCCACCTACTCAAGGGGCAACTAGGGACGGGCAATAAACACTGGCGCAGTTGGTGATACTCACATCCTGTGAATATAAAGTTGAAAGGTTCCCAGCAGCAATGGGAGAATTTGTCGGGTCAGCTGGTGGGAAGGTTGAGTAGCTGACCAGCCCGCAGCAGTGTGAGAACATCTGGACAACACCAGGCTCATTGTTATCAATCCGTTTGAATGGAGTGAAGCCAGTAGATTTCTTTAGGGGATTTCGGGTCGCAGATACAGAGACATTGACTCCTTTACCTCAGTCCTGTGGGTATCTGTGACCCATGTGCCTTAAACATGGCCCTGAGATCCTGATGGTATCTCTCCAAAGTTTCGTGTGTCTGCCGATTATACGCAGGTAACTTCAATGATTTCACACCCAGACTGCATCCTGGAAAATTTTAAATATCAGGTTACAAAAGGACTGAGATAAAGTTCCCACTAGTGCCTCAGCTGCAATTGTCCTTGAAGGAGACGTATCTGAGAATCGGGTGGGGTATCCATCATTGTAAGGACACATCAGTAACCGGCTTCTCAAGGGTGGGAATGAGTCTGACACTGAGCAAAAGGGAGGACTGCAGATGCTGGAAACCAGAGTCTAGATTAGAGTGGTGCTGGAAAAGCACAGCAGGTCAGGCAGCATCCGAGGAGCAGGAAAATCGACATTTCGGGCAGGAGCCCTTCATCAGGGTCTGTCACAATCTGCTAACACTTGACCAAATGTTTCTTCAGAAACCAGTCTGTGGGTTGTCAAAGGGGCTGGTTTCACAACGTGTTTAGGTTAACCTAACACCTGACAGACATATCGGCGACATCAGGGATCCTGATGAAGGGCTTTTGCCCAAAATGTTGATTTTCTTGCTCCTCGGATGTTGCCTGACCTGCTGTGCTTTTCCAGCACCACTCTCTTGACTCTGATCTCCAGCATCTGCCGTCCTCACTTCTGCCTACCTGACAGATATGCACATTTTACAGAGCTGCACCCATTCATTTACCTGTTTCCTGGTGCTTGTATTCCCCCCTCTCCTACACACCCAGCTATCAGCCCTTCATCAGCTACGAAGAATAGCTTGGTATGAGATCAGGCTGACACCACCAGAAGAAATAGGAACAGATATAGGCTATTCAGCCCCTCAAACCTGCACTGACATTCCTCACGTCCACTTTTTGGCCCTTTATCTGTGGGTGGCTCCGTGGTTAGCACTGCTGCCTCACAGCGCCAGGGACCTGGGTTCAATTCCCGCCTTGGGCGATTGTCTGTGTGGAGATTGCACATTCCTCCAGGTGCTCCGGTTTCCTCCCACAGTCCAAAGATATGCAGGTTAGGGTGGATTGGCCAGGCTAAATTGCACCATAGTGTTCAGGGTTGGGTAGGCTATGTGGGTTAGCCGTGGGAAATGCAGGGTTACAGGGACAGGTCTGGGTGGGCTGCTCTTCAGAGGGTTGGTGTGGACCCGATGGGCCGAATGGCCTGCTTCCACACTGGTTGGGATTCTAGGATTCTAAGAACCCTTGATTCCCCGACTGATCAAGAATCTCTCTCAGCCTTAAATATCCACAAGGACTCTGCTCCCACAGCTCTCTCTGTGACAAGAGTTCCAAAGACTCACAACCCTCTGAGAGAAGAATTTCCTCCCCATCTCAGTCTGAAATTGGTGCCCCTTTATTCTGAGACTGTGCCCTCTGGTCCTAGACCCTCCATGAGGGGAAACACCCTCTCAGCATTGACCCACTCAAGCCCCTTAAGAGCCCTGGATGTTTCAGTGAGATCCTCTCTCATTCCTGTGTTGTTGATTTTAGTTGCCAGTGTTGAGTTTTGCCCAGTTGAAGCTACCTCTTTGAATGTTCTTAAAACAAAGATAGAACAGTTAATTAAGGATTATGGTGAAAGGGTGGGTAAGTGGTGCTGAGGCCATGAAAAGAACAACCATGATCTTATTGAATGGTTGAGCAGGCTCGAAGGGCTGAATGGCCTACCCCTGCCCCTGGTTCTTATGTTCTAAACCCCTCACCTCTGGAATCAATCTCGTGAGTCTCCCCTGAACTGCCTCCGATACAACGACACTCCACTTCAAGTCAGGAGACCCAAACTGTACATAATACTCCAGGTACGGTCTCAGAAATGCTCATCCAGTTGCAGCAATATTCCTCCACGTTTATACCCTATTCCATCAGCAACAAAATTCCTCCGTCTTACCTGAGGTACCTGCTTGCAAAGCTCACCGTGAAACCTTCTGAAGAGTCACTGGACCTGAATTGTTTCTCTCTCCACAGATGATGCTGCCAGACCTGCTGAGTTTCTCCAGCCATTTCAGTTTCGGATCATCACCAAGTTGTTTTATTTTAGAGTGAAAGCATGCAGTGCTGAGTGTTTTACAATTTTGTTCTAACGGTGTTCTATTTAGAGTTTGTTTTGTTTATCTCTGGTTTTTTTTTCTGTTGTATATTCCTCTGCTGTTGGAGAAACCCTGCCACCTAGTGTGATTGTTTTCACTGACTGACCGTCTTGTTTGCTAAAATACAAGAAAATAATCATCCATCAGGGCCAGATTCACCTGGGATAGAGTCTGAGAGTCATACAGCGCAGAAACAGACCCTTCGGCCCAACTAGTCCATACTGAACATAACCCCAAACTAATCTAGTCCCACCTGCCTGCTCCTGGCCCATATCCCTCTAAACCTTTCCTCTTCATGTATCCATCCAAATGTCTTTTAAATATTGTAACTGTTCCCACATTCCCCACTTTCTCAGAAAGATCATTCCACACACAAACCACCCACTGTGTAAAACGTTTGACCCTTGCAGGCACCAATGACTATAAGGTGGGGGGAACAAATGGGAACGTGCTGCAGCTTAAGAGCTATCACCTCTCGGTGTGGGCTTCCTGTAACCAGATGGTGTTTGGAAGCACATTAGGACAACTCTGCCCAACCATCTCCTGCCCACGTTCCCAGACCACCTTGGAGAAAGGCGAGGGAGGATGGGGATGGTGCAGGATGAGGAGCAGATCCAGACCCGTCCAATCTGCACATCAGAGAGAAAATCACAGATTTGTTACGGTACGGAAGGAGGCCATTTGGCCTATCATATCTGCAACCGTTCTATCCCCTCGTGCCAATCTCCTGCCTTTTCCCCATGTCCCTGCACACCATTTCTACAAAAAAAGCCCATCCAATGTCCCTGTTGAATGTCCCGATTGAACCTGCCCCCACCACGTTTCCAGGCAGTGCGTTCCCACACCCGAACTACTCGCTGAGTGAAAAGGGTTCTTTCTCACATCACCTGTTCAAATTGTACGTTCTCGTTCCTTTTAACAAGAAGTGACAGTTTCTCCCTATTGGGTCTCTGCAGTCTGCTCAGGATTCCGAAGGAGATTCCCATCTCTCTGCTGTGGGAAGAAGGCGATTAGTCAATTCCCGGTTTGAGTGTAACTGTAAGCATTGGAATGGGTGAAATATAAGCAGGACACTAGAGGATGAGTTCGACTACTTTAATCTCTGGTGGATCTTCAGAGAGAATTTGGTGGGCCCCCTCTTTCAGCCCTCTGTCGATGTCGTCCTTTCTCTACCAGAAGGGTCTCCCGCTGTCTTCTCATGTCACTGCCGCCTCTCTCTGACATGGGAGCACAGCACAGTCCTGTCCTGGAGATGAAGAGGTGAGATGGCTTCCTTTCTCTGCTGAGATCGTCCGGCCAAACTTTGGGCATAATACGTTCCCTTTCAGCCGAGGATTCGGGAAAAGGTCCTGAGGAAATCCCCGCGAGATCCTGAGAACCTGGGAATTGGAATGGGGAAAGCAAGTCTGCCGCTGTGCAGTGTCATACAATGGGTAAAGGAGGGTGAATTAATGAGTCATTACCTTGGGCCTGGATGTAATGTTCCTATTTATGATGTCACTTCATGTCAGTCCTAGTCATCTGTTACTCTGACTAGAAGCTAGTCAATTGGGGGAAAACAGCTCTCTCTGCTATGGCCAAGTAAGTTCTTAAACCTTGTCTTTCTTGTCTTGTGTTGAGTGTTGGATTATTCTCTGCCATTTGGGTTTGGGCGGTGTGTGGTTGGGTGGAGAGGGAGTGGGTTTTTCGAAACAGTCTCCTCCCCACTTGGGTTAACGCTGTGAGGGCAATGGAATGAACAGCAATGAGATGATATGGTACTGACAGCACAGCGACAGGCCGTTCAGCCCATCTGGTCCATGCCTGTGCTGAGAGTCCTCCCACAGTCTCTCCTCCCCCACAAGCCCCCCCCCCCCACCCTCTCACACCGTGCCCTGGATGATTTCCACATTCTTGTCCCTCTCTGGACCGAGCTGTACATCCCAAACTCTAGGCCGGGCTGTTTGTGCTGACCTCTGTGACCCCTCGGTGGGGGTTACTCCTGCATGAGGCAGCACCTTCCTTTGGTTGAAGCGTCACGTGGGACAGGACCCCATCTCCACACACCCCACCCCTCACTCCCACACCCCATAATCCCCCAGCTCACCCATCCCCCCCACAGCCTCACCCCCAACCCCCACACCCATCCCCCCTTCACCCCCACAGCCTCACCCCCTCACTGCCTCACCCCCCACCCTCCCATCAGGACCTCCTGAGTGATCACTCAGCGAATGCGGGAGGGTCACTTTAACCACACCCCGCCCAGACTGACCCTCCCCTCCTCTCCCCCACACCCTAACCCAGACTGATCTTCCCCTCCCCCACACCCTGACCCTGATTGAGCCCTTCCCCCACACTCTGACCCAGACTGATCCTCCCCTCCCCCACACCCTGACCCTGATTGAGCCCCATTCCCCCACACCCTGACCAGACTGATCCCCCCCTCCCCCCACACCCTGACCCTGACTGATCCACCACTGCCCCACACTGAGCCCCTCCTCCACACCCTGGCAGATGAGAAACCTGGTACCTTCCTGATTGGTAAACAGAGCGGCCTACCTGTTTGGGTGAGGAAACGAAGCCTCGATCTGTCTCAGTCTGGTGGGAAGGTGGTGGGGTGATTGGGGTCTTCTCCCCCTTCTGCCCACCTTCAATCCTCCACCCCCCTCCCAGGGAATACTCCCTCTCCTGGACATTATAGGCCATGGCTGCCTCCCCGCACCCCGACCCCACCCCACCCCACCCCTCCCCACCCCTCCCCAGACCAAAAGCCACATGTGGCCTGTGGGGGATGCCGTATTTCACAGTCACTGGGGTCTCTGATTGGCTGGCAGCTTTCAATGGGATAGGTAGTGATCCAGGTGGAATGTCCGGAGGGTGGTCACATGGTGAGGGTGCCTGACTGTCACATGGTCTGGATGGGTCTCCCATTCAAGGTGGTGATGGGGTAGATGAAGGGGCATCCATTGAAACACTTGGATGAAAGATAAAGGAAGATAGATTTGGAGGAAGTCCATTGACTCCCCCCTCAGTCTGCTCCTTCCTGTAAATACCAATGTCACTTATAGAGTTTGGATTTTAAAATAGTGGCATATGTAGATGTTTACCTTCTTGAAGGCTTTGTACAAAAGTAATTATGTCTGAGACAGTGACTCAAACCAATCTGTGTAAGAATGTAGGGAGCACCCGCAGTGTTAATGGAAGAACGTTTTTACTGTGATGGTGTACAATTGTGACATCAACACTGAGTGGCGTTCATTTATTTTTGGTTCAGGATGACCAAGGATTCATTTTAACTTCAGAAACCCAAACATTAAATGTTAGCTGGCAATTTGGAGAAAGAAACAAATATAGTCTTTGCCCTGGAAAAGGTGTATGTAATGGTTGGAAGGAAATGCAGTTACCACGGTAGAAAAGTTTAATTTGTGCAGTTTCCAGACCAGGAGTGTTTGGTTAGCAATCGGCTGTTTATTAAAAAGCAGAGAAAATCTAAGCTCTCGGTTTTGTGTGAATTCATGGAACAATATTTTTTCTGGAGATAGATGAGCCCAAGCCAATCTGAGTTTAATTCATGCTGATATTATTTTAATTTCATCTTTGCATTTTCTCTGTTCCCTCCATGTCCTTTTTGTATAAAGGATAAATAGGGTGCTCACTCGGACTTTAAACTTGTGAGTCGGGGGGAAGGGAAAGGGAAAGCAGCAGGTTAGCATCTGTACAGGAGGGTTTAAGGTCAAGGCAGACTATGAAAGATGCAAAAATGAAGGATAACTCAGGAGCTATTAGAGAAGTTGTGAATCATGAGGGTAAGAAAGCTGGCATAAAGGCACTTTAGCTGAATGCTTGTAGCATTCGGAACAAGGTCGATGTGTTAACAGCACAAATCATCATTAACGAATATGATTTGGTAGCCATTACAGAGACATGGTTACAGAATGGTCAGGACTGGGAATTACTGGGTGGCACGGTGGCACAGTGGTTAGCACTGCTGCCTCACAGCGCCAGAGACCCGGGTTCAATTCCCGACTCGGGCAACTATCTGTGTGGAGTTTGCACGTTCTCCCCGTGTCTGCGTGGGTTTCCTCCGGGTGCTCCGATTTTGCTCCCACAGTCCAAAGATGTGCAGGTCAGGTGAATTGGCCATGCTAAATTGCCCGTAGTGTTAGGTAAGGGGTAGATGTAGGGGTATGGGTGGGTTGCCCTTCGGCGGGGCGGTGTGGACTTGTTGGGCCGAAGGGCCTGTTTCCACACTGTAAGTAATCTAATCTAAAAAAAAATATCCAGGGGGTGCCAGACTATTTGGAAGGACAGACAGGAATGAAAGGGAGGTGGTGTAGTTCTGACATTCAAGGACGACATCATGGCGGCGCTGAGCGATGATATAGATTCTATGGAGCATGAGGTTGAATCCATTTGGGTGGAAATTAGGAATTCCAAGTCGAAAATATCACTGATAGGTGTAGTCTACCGGCCACCAAGTAATAACATCACATCGGGATGGGCAATAAACAAGGAGATAGCTAATGCCTGTTAAAATGGTACGGCCATTATCATGGGAGATTTTAGTCTGCATGTTGATTGGTCGAACCAGCTCAGTCAGGGTGGCCTTGAAGGAGGGATTTGTTGAGTGCATCTGGGAGAGTTTTCTTGAACAGTATGTAATGGAACCAATGAGGGAGCAAGCCATCCTAGACCTGGCCTGGTTTAATGAGACCGGGATAATTAATGAGGCCACAGTCAGGGCATCCTCTTGGAAGGAGCGATCACAGCATGGTGGAGTTTAAAATACAGCTGGAGAGTGTGAAGATGAAATCCAATCCCAGGGTCCTGTGTGTGAATAAGGGGGACAATGATAGAATGAGGAAGGACCTGGCTAAAGTGGACTGGAAACAGAGACTTTATGGTGTGACAGTTGATGAGCAGTGGAAGACCTTCAAAGCAATTTTTCCAAGTGTTCAGCAAAAGTATATTGTGGTGAGAAGGAAGGACTGAAAGGGGGGTTTGGGGGGGTTGGGGGGGGGTGGGTGTGGGGGTAATCTGTCATGGGGGGTCAAAGGAAATAAGGCAGGCTGTCAAAGTGAAAGAGAAGGCATACAAAGTGGCTAAAAACAGCAGGAATCTAGAAGATTGGGAAAACTTTAAATGTCAACGATAACCCACAAAAAGAGTTATAAAGAAAAGTAAGATAGATTATGAGAAATAACGAGCACAGAATATAAAGACAGACAGCAAGGGTTTGTAAATATATAAAATGACGAGGAGTAGCTAAAGTAAATGTACCTTTCGAGGATGAGAAGGGACGGTTGGTTCTGGGAATACGATGAAATGGCTGAGGTATTGAACAGGTATTTTGTGTCGGTCTTCACAGTAGAGGACACTAATAACATGCCAGTAGTTGACAAAGGGATGACGGTAGGTGTGGACCTGGAAACAATCATTATTACAGCAGAGTCAGTGTTGGTTAAACTAATGGAGCTTGGGATAGACAAGTCTCCTGACCCTGATGGAATGCATCCCAGGGTACTAAAAGAGAGGGCGGGAGAAATAGCAAGTGCCCTTGTGGGAATTTTCCAAAATTTCCTGGACTTCTCGGGCAGTTCCAGTAGATTGGAAAACAGCAAAAGTGACACCACTGTTTAAAAAGGGAGGTAGACAAAAGATGGGGAATTATAGACCAGTTAGCTTAACCTCTGTACTGAGGAAGATACTGGAGACTATTATCAAGGAAGAAATAACAAGGCATCCCAATAGAAATTGTCCCATTGGGCAGACACAGCATGGGTTATGAAGGGTAGGTCACGCTTCACAAATTGTTTGGAATTCTATGAAGACATTGCTAGCAAGGTGGACAATGGGGACCCAGTGGATGTGGTGTCCCTAGATTTCCAAAAGGCCTTTGACAAGGAGCCGCACATGAGGCTGCTGCATAAGATAAGATTGCATGGTGTTAGGGGTAAAGTATTAATGTGGATAGAGGATTGGTTGGCTGACAGACAGCAGAGAGTGGGGATAAATGAGTGCTATTCTGGCTGGCAATCAGTGACTAGTGGTGTTCCTCAGGGAATGGTGTTGGGACCGCAATTATTCATCACTTATATTGATGATTTGGAGTTGGGCACCACGTGTAGTGTGTCAATATTTGCCGATGACACTAAGATGAGTGGCAGAGCAAAGTGTGCAGAGGACTGAGAAACTTTGCAGAGAAATGTAGATACTTTGAGTGAGGGGGCAAAGGTCTGGCAGATCGAATACAATGTTAATAAATGTGAAGTAATTGATGTTGGTAGGAGTAACGGTATAAAGGATTCTTATTTGAATGGTGAGAAATTGCAGCACGCTGCTGTGCAGAGGGATCTGGGTGTTTTTGTGCATGAATCACAGAAGTTGGTCTGTAGGTGCAACAGGTAATTAAAAAGGCAAATGGAATTTTGTCTTTCATTGCGAAAGGGATTGAATTTAAAAGCAGAGAGGTTATGTTGCAGCTGTATAGGGTGCTGGTGAGGCCACACTGGGAGTAATGTGTGCAGTTTTGATCTCCTTACTTGAGAAAAGATGTACTGACACTGGAGGGGGTGCAGAGGAGGTTCACTGGGTTGATTCTGAGTTGAGGGGATTGGTTTATGAGGAGAGGCTGAGTAGATTGGGATTATATTCTTTGAAATTTAGTAGAATGAGGGAGGACTTTATAGAGACATATAAAATCAGGAAGGGAATAGATAGAAGTAGAGAGGATGTTTCCACTGGCAGGTGAAACTAAGACACGAGGGCATAGCCTCAAAATGAGGGAGAGCAGATTTAGGACCGAATTGAGAAGGAACTTCTTCACCCAGAGGGTTGTGAATCTGTTGAATTCCCTGCCCAGTGAAGTGGTTGAGGATTCCTGTGTAAATGTTTTTGAAGCTAAGGTGGATAATTTTTTGAACGGTAAAGGAATTAATGATCCTGGTGAGAGGGCAGGTAAGTGGAGCTGAGGCCATGAAAAGATCAGCCATGATCATGTTGAATGGTGGAGCAGGCGTGAAGGGCCGAATGGCCTACTCCTGCTCCTGGTTCTGATATTCTTATGTTCTTGTAATGGGGATCGCGGCTGACCTGCGTTTCCAGTGTGATTAATCCATTTGACATCTCCCCCCCCCCCCCCCCCGAGCAATGCAATGTGCGATGAGCATTGGAACATTAATTTAAATGGTGTACATTTTTAAAAATTAGTGTCCCAGTTCAAATACTTGATGTTAATTTGTGATGTATTGTGGTGATGAAACACAGTTTGCACTAGGTCGGTGTGGAACGCTGTGATACCTCCACACTGCTTTCACCATGCTGCTTTTCACCAGCTAGACCTCCAGGTATTGGGTGGGAGTTAAGTCGATCCTTGGCCTCGGGCCAGTTCCAGCCAGTCCTGCTAATCTCACGAGAAAGAGACATGTTGCTGTGACCATTCACCTTACACACCTCAGGACCAATGCACAACACTTTATACTGCAGGGAAAAGCCTCCTGATTGGTTGGTAGGCTGGCTCTGTTTGCCTGGTGTATGCCCTCACTAAATTATTTCAGAGTTACAGGGTCCCCCAAGTTCCCAAGGAAATCAAAAAGATATAAAGCCGAAACAGTTTCCTTTCGTTTGCACAGAATTGGCCCCAGTCTGGGAATGTATGCCCTTGTAATAAAGCAGGAGTGAGGCACATTATGGGATTGATCGATCAGCTTAATTGGTTGTTACTGTAGTGATGAGCACTTAGGATTATTCATTAGGAGCTAATAATTCTCAACCTTGATCATTCAGAATGCTCCCACAACACTGTCCATCCGACAGTGCCCACTCCCTCAGCACTGACCCTCTGACAGTGCAGCACTCCCTCAGCACTGACCCTCTGACAGTGCAGCACTCCCTCAGCACTGACCCTCTGACAGTGCAGCACTCCCTCAGCACTGACCCTCTGACAGTGCGGAGCTCCCACAGTACTGTCCATCCGACAGTGCCCACTCCCTCAGCACTGACCCTCTGACAGTGCAGCACTCCCTCAGCACTGACCCTCTGACAGTGCAGCACTCCCTCAGCACTGACCCTCTGACAGTGCAGCACTCCCTCAGCACTGACCCTCTGACAGTGCGGAGCTCCCACAGCACTGTCCATCCGACAGTGCCCACTCCCTCAGCACTGACCCTCTGACAGTGCAGCACTCCCTCAGCACTGACCCTCTGTCAGTGCGGCACTCCCTCAGCACTGACCCTCTGTCAGTGCGGCACTCCCTCAGCACTGACCCTCCGACAGAGCCCACTCCCTCAGCACTGACCCTCCGTCAGTGCGGCACTCCCTCAGCACTGACCCTCCGTCAGTGCGGCACTCCCTCAGCACTGACCCTCCGACAGTGCGACCCTCCCTCAGCACTGACCCTCCGACAGTGCGGCGCTCCCTCAGCACTGACCCTCTGACAGTGCGGCCCTCCCTCAGCACTGACCCTCCGACAGTGCGGCGCTCCCTCAGCACTGACCCTCTGTCAGTGCGGCACTCCCTCAGCACTGACCCTCTGACAGTGCGACCCTCCCTCAGCACTGACCCTCTGACAGTGCAGCACTCCCTCAGCACTGACCCTCTGTCAGTGCGGCACTCCCTCAGCACTGACCCTCTGACAGTGCAGCACTCCCTCAGCACTGACCCTCTGTCAGTGCGGCCCTCCCTCAGCACTGACCCTCCGACAGTGCGGCCCTCCCTCAGCACTGACCCTCTGACAGTGCGGCACTCCCTCAGCACTGACCCTCTGACAGTGCGGCCCTCCCTCAGCACTGACCCTCTGACAGTGCGGCGCTCCCTCAATACTGACCCTCTGACAGTGCGGCGCTCCCTCAATACTGACCCTCCGACAGTGCAGCACTCCCTCAGCACTGACCCTCCGACAGTGCAGCACTCCCTCAGCACTGACCCTCTGTCAGTGCGGCCCTCCCTCAGCACTGACCCTCTGACAGTGCGGCACTCCCTCAGCACTGACCCTCTGACAGTGCGGCCCTCCCTCAGCACTGACCCTCTGACAGTGCGGCCCTCCCTCAGCACTGACCCTCTGACAGTGCGGCGCTCCCTCAATACTGACCCTCTGACAGTGCGGCCCTCCCTCAGCACTGACCCTCCGACAGTGCGGCCCTCCCTCAGCACTGACCCTCTGACAGTGCGGCCCTCCCTCAGCACTGACCCTCCGACAGTGCGGCGCTCCCTCAATACTGACCCTCCGACAGTGCAGCACTCTTTCAATATTTGCAGTGATCCTTTCTGCTGAGGTGTGTGGGGTGAGACTTAGACATGCACCTTCCTGCTGCCCTGTGTGGGTTTGGTATATCTATGTGTAACATATATTGCTGGTTACTCGAGAGGCCGAGTTGGGGAAGGGGAAAGCTGTATCGGATGGTTTCCCCATCTGTGGCCGTGCGGAGAGAGCACTGACATTCAGCTCTGCCCCCCGGCTGTGTTTGTTTATCAAAATACTCCGCTGAGCTGGAAAGTCAAATCCCAGGAAGTGCAATTATCGTTCGCAGGGCCCTGGCAGCATCAAAGCTGCGTTGTTTTGCTTCCTGGGGAGCTCTCCTCCCCTACCAAGAGGCTACATGAATCAGGAGCTGCTCGCTTTGCAACGTGCTTTAACCTGCTCAGCCCTGCGAAGGATGCTCTTGCATAATGAATGAGCCTTGGCTCCCCTTTCAGTAAATGATGGATTCCTTTGAGTCCGGATCCTCCTGCATCCCAGCATCCAAATGTCACCTTGCTTTGGTGTCCCCACTCGCCCCCAGCTCACTCGAACTGACCTTGTTGCTGCTGATCCTGTCGGGGGTGCCAGTGAGCGCACTTGCTGTGCTGATCTGCCATGTTTGTCTGCACTGTCCTGCCCCCCCCCAAACCCCCCACCCCCCAGTCCATTCACCATTACCCCTCTCCAACCACCCTGTGACATCCGGCATCCAGTTACCCCATGACAGAGCCCTCTTACCCCCGTCTCCCTCCACACCTTGCCCTCTGAATGAGACCTCCATTGCCTATCGGCTCTGACCAAATGACTAAAATATACCAACACATAGAAAATAGGCGTAGGCTATTCGGCCCCTCGAGTCTGCTCTGCCATTCGACAGGATCATGGCTGATCCCACATTCCTCATGTCCACTTTCCTGCCCTTTCCCCCTTGAATCCCAGACTAATCAAGAATCTCTCTATCTCAGCCTTAAATATCCACAAGGACTCTACCCCAACAGCTCTCTGTGACAAGGAGTCCCAAAGACTCACAACCCTCCAGAGAGAAGAAATTCCTCCCCATCTGTCTTAGCCTGGTGTCCCTTTATTCTGAGACTATCCTGTTCTCCCCCTTTAGCCTGAAGAACTATGTCTGGCTCCTATGGGTGGCATGGTGACTCAGTGGTTAGCACTGCTGCCTCACAGCACCAGGGACCTGGGTTTGATTCCCATCTCGGGTGACTGTTTGTTTGTGTGGGTTTCCTCCCACGGTCCAAAGATGTGCAGGTTCGGGTGAATTGGCCAAGCTAAATTGCCCGTAGTGTTCAGGGGTGTGTAGGTTAGGGGAAAAGGTTTGGGTGGGTTACTCTTTGCAGGGTTGGTATGGACTTGTTGGGCTGAAGGGCCTGTTTCCACACTGTAGGGATTCTACGGCCTATGAATTCCTTCTCGAAAACATTCAGTGTTTAGGCCTCAATCACCTCCTGAGGCAGAGAATTCCCCAGGCTCCCCCCTCTCAGTCTGAAATGGCCTACCCTGTATCCTTAGACTGGGACCCTGGTTCTGGACTCTGTAGTTATTGGGAAAAATTAATGAAATGATCAGCTTAGCTGAGAGAAAGAACCGTGTCCTTAAGCTGTGCATTACCCATTATTTGTCCACTCCACGATGAAAATTGCATTCAGGACATTCCATAACAGCAGCTCAACGGCTGCATTCTGCCCAGAACACAAGGCAGCAGTGGGTCGGAGGGGAACATAGAACAGCACAGCACCATACAGGCCCTTCGGCCCTCGATTTATGCCAACCTTTTATCCTACTCTAAGATCAGACTAATCTACATACCCTTCATTTTACTATCATCCATGTGCCTATCCAAGAGTCGCTTAAATATCCCGAATGTCTCTGACTCTTCGACCATCACTAGCAGTGCATTCCACCCACACACGGCTGTCTGTATAAAGAATCTATCTCTGATATCTCCCCTAAACCTTCCTCCAATCACTTTAAAGTTATGCCCCCTCGTGACAGACATTTCTACCTTAAGAAAAAGTCTCCGACTATTCACTCTATCTATTCCTCTCATCATCTTGTACACCTCTAACAAGTCGCCTCTCACCCTTCATGGCTCCAATGAGAAATGCCTTAGCTCCCTCAACCTCTCATCATAAGACATGTCCTCCAGACTAGGCAGCATCCTGGTAAATCTCCTCTGCACCCTCTCGGAAGCTTCTACACCCTTCCTGTAATGGGGTACATAACATGCAGCTTCGTGGGCAGCAGGAGAGCTTAAACACCTCACAGTGGCAAACGATCCCTTCAACTCAGGAGGAAGGAGCTTTCAAAGGAAAGTGAACTTCCTGCTTAAAGAGCATCATTGTTTGAAGAACATGCAGTGAGTCAGTCAGCAGAGGCAAGTGCGTCAGTGGAAATGCTGCCAGCCCCTCCCCATGTCTCAAAGCCCCGTTGTGAAGATAAACACTTCACCTTCCAGCTGGCAGGAGTTGTAGGATAAACGGTGTGGACCAGGGAGAGAGTTAAAAGCCAGTCACAAGGCGGGAGTTTACAGAAATAAAGGAAATGTGGGAACAGATTGCTGTGAGTCAAGAGTGTGGCACTGGAGAAGCACAGCAGATCAGGCAGTATCCGAGGGGCAGCAGAGTCGATGTTTCGAGCAAAAGCCCTTCATCAGGAATGAGGTTTGTGGGCCGGGGGACTGAGAGGTAAATGGGAGAGGGGGGGGAAGGTAGCTGAGACAGCGATAGGTGGATGAAGGTGATAGGTTGGGGGGCGGGGGGTGTGTGGAGGTGGAGTGGGTAGATGGGAAAGGTGATGGACAAGTCAGGAGGACGGTGCCGAGTTGGAGGCTTGGGACTGGAATAATGTGGGGGGAGGGGAAATGAGGAAACTGGTGAAATCCACATTGATCCCGTGTGGTTGCAGGGTTCCAAGGTGGAAGATGAGGCGTTCTTCCTCCAGACATCGGGTGGTAAGGGTTTGGCGATGGAGGAGGCCCAGGACCTACATGTCCTTAGTGGACTGGGAGGGGGAGTTGAAGTGTTCAGCCACGGGGCGGTGGGGTTGGTGGGTGTGGGTGTCCCAGAGATGTTCTTTGAAACAATCCACAAGTTGGCGTCCTGTCTCCCCGGTGTAGAGGAGACAGAAGGTGACATTAGTGGAGGTATAGGTAAATTTCTGTCGGATGTGGAAGGATCCTTTCGGGCCTTGGACAGAGGTGAGGGGGGAGGTGTGGGCACAGGCTTTACACTTCCTGTGGTGGCTGGGAATGGGGTGAGGGTTGGTGGGGGGGGCAGGGATCTGACAAGGGAGTCGGGGAGGGAATGTAGATAGGGGTGGTGAGGGAACCATACCCCTCGTGGTGGTGTCTGTTTGTAGGTGGCAGAAGTGAGGGAGGATGATGCAATGTATATGGAGGTTGGTGAGGTGGAAGATGACGACCAGGGGGGTTCTGTCCCTGTTGTGGTTGGAGGGGTGGGGTTCGAGGGCGGAGGTGTGGGGAATGGAGGAGATGTGCTGGAGGGCATCATCAACCACGTGGGAGGGGAAATTGCGATCTTTGAGAAAGGAGGCCATCTGGGACTTTCTGAGGTGGAATTGGTCATTCTGGAAACAGATGCGGCAGAGACGGAGGATTTGGGAATAAGGGATGGTGTTTTTACGGGAGGTAGGGTGGGAGGAGGTGTAGTCTAGGTAGTTGTGGGAATCGGTGGGTTTGTAGAAGATGTCTGTGATTAGTTGTTTGCCGGAGAAGTGTTGACTCTCCTGCTCCTCGGATACTGCCTGACCTACTGTGCTTTTCCAGCACCACACTCTCGACTCTGACTCTCCAGCATCTGCAGTCCCCACTTTCTCCGGACAGATTGCTGTGAGTAAAGTTACATGAAGGCTCACAACACGCTTGTCTTCACTGGCCAGGACATTGAATGTAAAAGTGGCAAGTTATGTCACAGCTGTACAAAACTTTAGTTAGACCACATTCAGAATATTTACGTGCAGTTCTGATCATCACTGCCAGAAAGATGTGGATGTTTTGCAGAGTACGCAGAGAGGGTTTACCGGGATGTTGCCTGGTCTGCAGGGACTTTAATTATTAGGACAGGTTGGATAAATTCGGGTTATTTTCACTGGAAAGATAGAGGCCGAGGGGCAACCTGGTAAAGGTCTACAGAATTATGAGAGGCATAGATAGGATGGATAGTCAGAGACTTTTCCAGGGTGGAAACATAACAGCATATGAGAATGTACAAGGCATGATTAGTAAGTTTGCAGATGACGCTAAACTAGGTGGTATCAGTGAGGATGGTATCAGAAATTGCAGCAAGGCCTTGATTGGTAGGGGAAGTGGGCTGAGAAACGGCAAGTGGAGGTTAATACAGATAAGTGTGAGCTCATGCACCTTGGAAAGTCAAAGTTGGCGTTTCATGGTGAATGGTAAGCCCATAACGAGTAAAGTGGAACAGAGGAACCTTGGAGTTCAGGTGCACGGTTCTCTGACAGTAGAGTCACAGGTAGACAGGGCAACGAAGGCGGCTTTTGGCACACTGGCCTTCATCAGTCAGGGCATCAAGTATAGAAATTGGGAAGTTATGTTGTGGTTGTACAGGACGTTGGTGAGGTCGCACTTGGGAGTATGGTGTTTGATTTTGGTCACCTTGTTACAGGAAGGATGTTTTTAAACTGGAAAGACTGCACAAGAAATTTACAAGGATATTGCCAGGGCTCAAGGGTCTGAGTTATAGGGAGAGGTTGGACTTTGTTCTTTAGAGTGTAGGAGACTGAGGGGGGATCTTATAGAGGTGTATAAGATCATGAGAAGCATGGATAGGGTGAACGCGCTCAGGCTTTTCCCCAGGGTTGGAGAATCAAGGACTAGAGAGCATCAGGCTAAGGTTAGAGGGGAAAGAATAAAAGGGAACCTGAGGGGCAACGTTTTTACACAGAGAGTGGTATGCAGATGGAATGAGCTGCCAGCGGAAGTGGTTGAGGCGGGTACATTAACAACATTTAAAAGGCATTTGGACAAATACATGGATAGGAAAGGTTTGGAAGGATACGGGCCACATGCAGGGAAATGGGGTTAGCCTGGATGGACATTTTGGTCAGTGTGGACCAGTTTGGGCTGAATGGCCTGTCTCCCTTCTGTAGGGCTCTATAACTCCAGAAGAACCAAGAGCAGGAGTAGGCCATTCGGCCCTTCGAGCCTGCTCCACCATTCAACAAGATCATGGCTGATCTTTTCATGGCCTCAGCTCCACTTACCTGCACTCTCACCAGGATCATTAATTCCTTTACCGTTCAAAAAATTATCCACCTTAACTTCAAAAACATTTACTCAGGAATCCTCAACCACTTCACTGGGCAGGGAATTCAACAGATTCACAATCCTCTGGGTGAAGAAGTTCCTTCTCAATTCGGTCCGAAATCTGCTCTCCCTCATTTTGAGGCCATGCCCTCGTGTCTTAGTTTCACCTGCCAGTGGAAACATCCTCTATACTTCTATCTATTCCCTTCCTGATTTTATATGTCTCTATAAAGTCCTCCCTCATTCTACTAAATTTCAAAGAATATAATCCCAATCTACTCAGCCTCTCCTCATAAACCAATCCCCTCAACTCAGAACCAACCCAGTGAACCTCCTCTGCACCCCCTCCAGTGTCAGTACATCTTTTCTCAAGTAAGGAGATCAAAACTGCACACATTACTCCCAGTGTGATCTCACCAGCACCCTATACAGCTGCAACATAACCTCTCTGCTTTTAAACTCAATCCCTTTCACAATCAAAGACAAAATTCCATTTGCCTTTTTAATTACCTGTTGCACCTACAGACCAACTTCTGTGATTCATGCATAAAAACACCCAGATCCCTCTGCACAGCAGCGTGCTGCAATTTCTCACCATTCAAATAAGAATCCTTTATACCGTTACTCCTACCAACATCAATTACTTCACATTTATTAACATTGTATTCGATCTGCCAGACCTTTGCTCACTCACTATGTCCCTTTGCAAAGTTTCACAGTCCTCTGCACACTTTGCTCTGCCACTCATCTTAGTCTCATCCGCAAACTTTGATACACTACATGTGGTCCCCAACTCCAAATCATCGATCTAAGTTGGGAGTAATTGCAGTCCCAACGCTGATCCCTGAGGCACACCATTAGTCACTGATTGCCAACCAGAATAGCACTCATTTATCTCCACTCTTAGATTCCTGTTAGTCAACCAATCCTCTAACCATTCTAATAGATTACCTGGAATTCTGTGCATCTTTATCTTATACAGCAGCCTTTTGTGTGGCACATTTTAGAATGCTTTTTGGAAATCTAAATACACCACATCTACTGGGTCCCCGTCATCCACTGTGTTCATATTGTCTTCATAGAATTCTAATACATTTGTGAAGCATGACCTGCCCTTCATAAACCCATGCTGCATCTGCCGAATGGGACAATTTCTATCTCGGTGTATCTTGATAGACACATGAATGGGAGATGAACAGAGGGATAGAAACTGTGTCTTGCAATAAGTAAATTAGATTAGATTCCCTACATTGTGGAAACAGGCCCTTTGGCCCAACAAGTCCATTCTGACCCTCCGAAGAGTAACCCACCCAGACCCATTTCCCTCTGACTAATGCTCCCATCAACTATGGAAAATTTAGCATGGCCAATTCACCCTGACCTGCACATCCTTGTCACGGGTCTAAATGAGGATTAGGAATCAGCTCAGGCTTGGTGGGCTAAAGGGTTTGTTCCCGTGCTGTAGATTGTATTAGATTGTATTAAATCACAACAGGAAAACGTATGAAACATCCAATATCTGGGTCAAAGGCTGAGGTGGGAGGGATAAGAGTGAAAGGGAGTATTTACCCTCTGCAAAGAGCACACCAAAACACACACAGGCAAGGGCCATTAGATAAATAGAAAATAGAAGCAGGAGTGGGCCACTCAGCCCTTTGAGCCTGCTCTCCCATTCATGTCATCATGGCTGATCCTCTGTCTCAGAGCCATATTCCCCATCTCTCCCCATACCCTTGACATGCTTAAAGTCTAAAAAATATATCTATTTCCTTCTTGAATATGTTCAGTGACCTGTAAGAGGAAGCAAAGGAATTAAAAACCAGTAAGTCTGACATCAAGGGTGGGTACATTGTTGGAGGGAACCCTGAGGGACAGGATGTGCAGTATTTGGAAAGGCAAGGACTGATTCGGGATAGTCAGCATGGCTTTGTGTGTGGGAAATCATGTCTCACAAACTTGATTGAGCTTTTCAGCATGTAACGAGACAGATTGATAACGGCAGAGCAGTAGATGTTGTTCACATGGACTTTAGTAAAGCCTTTGACAATGTTCCACATGGTAGACTAATTAGTAAAGTTAGATCATATGGGATTCAGGGTGAGCTTGCCAATTGGATACAAAATTGACTTGAGAGCAGAAGACAGAGGGTGATGGTGGAAGGTTGTTTTTCAGACTGGAGGTCTGTGACCAGTGGTGTTCCGCAGGGATCAGTGCTGGGTCCAACGCTGTTTCTCATTTTTGTAAATGATTTGAATGAGGATATAGAAACCATAGTGAGCACGTTTGCAGATCTTGATCAGTTAGGCCAATGGGCTGAGGAGTGGCAGATGGAGTTTAATTTGGATAAACGTGAGGTGCTGCATTTTGTTAAAACAAACGAGGGCAGGACTTCTACAGTTAAAGGGAAAGCCCTGAGGAGTGTTGTCAAACAGAGAGACCGAGGGAGTTCAGGTACATACTTCTTTGAAAGTTGCATCACAGGTAGAAGGCTGAGAGGGGATCTGATTGAGACATATAAGATTATTAAAGGATTGGACACTCTGGAGGCAGGAAACATGTTTCCGCTGATGGGTGAGTCCTGAACCAGAGGACACAGCTTAAAAATACGGGGTAGACCATTTAGGACAGAGATGAGGAGAAACCTCTTCACCCAGAGAGTGGTGGCTGTGTGGAATGCTCTGCCCCAGAGGGCAGTGGAGGCCCAGTCTCTGGATTCATTTAAGAAAGACTTGGATAGAGCTCTCAAGGATAGTGGAATCAAGGGTTATGGAGATAAGGCAGGAACAGGATACTGATTAGGAATGATCAGCCATGATCATATTGAATGGTGGTGCAGGCTCGAAGGGCAGAATGGCCTACTCCTGCACCTATTGTCTATTGTAGACAGGGTGGTTAAGAATGCATTTCACACACTTGCCTTTATTGCTCAGATCTTAGAGTGTAGGAACATCATGTTGAGGTTGTACAGGACATTGGTGAGGCCTCTTCGGAATACTGTGTCTAGTTCTGGTCACCCTGTTACAGGAAAGATATTATTAAATTGGAGAGGGTTCAGAAGAGATTAACCAGGATGTTGCTGGGAATGGAGGCTGTGTGTTTCAGGAGAGACTGGGATAGGCTGGGATTTTTTTCACTGGAGTGTAGGAGGTTGATAGGTGACCGTAGAGAGGGACGTAGATAAGGTGAATAACAAAGGTCTGGTGAATAACATCCATCAAAGTTTTACCTGCACATCCACTAATATCATTTATTGTATCCGTTGCTCCCGATGTGGTCTCCTCTACATTGGGGAGACTGGACGCCTCCTAGCAGAGCGCCTTAGGGAACATCTCCGAGACACCCGCACCAATCAACCACACCGCCCCATGGCCCAACATTTCAACTCCCCCTCCCACTCGGCCGAGGACATGGAGGTCCTGGGCCTCCTTCACCACCGCTCCCTCACCACCCGACACCTGGAGGAAGAACGCCTCATCTTCCACCTCGGAACACTTCAACCCCAGGGCATCAATGTGGACTTCAACAGTTTCCTCATTTCCCCTTCCCCCACCTCACCCCAGCTCCAACCTTCCAGCTCAGCACTGCCCTGATGACCTGTCCTACCTCTCAATCTTCCTTCCCACCTATCACCTCTCCACCCTCCTCTCTGACCTATCACCTTTAGCCCCACCTCCATCCACCTATTGCAGTCTCAGCTCCCTCCCCCTCAGCCCCACCCACCTCCCATTTATCTTTCCACCCCCTCGGCTCACAGCCTCATTCCTGATGAAGGGCTTTTGTGTGGAGTGTTGATTCTCCTGCTCCTTGGATGCTGCCTGACCTGCTGCGCTTTTCCAGCCACACACACTCAGCTCTGACCTCCAGCATCTGCAGTTCTCACTTTCTCCTCGTTGGTTTGACCAGGTCTATATTCAATCTCCCCTCGTAGGACAGTCCTACCACACCTGGTAACAGCCTAGTGAACCTTTTCTGCACTCCCTCTGGTAAGTATACCCTTTCTTAGGGAGGGAGTCCAAGACTGTGGGCAATACTCCAGGGGTGGTCTCACCAAGGCCCTGTATAATTTCACTGTATAACATTCCGATTCTCAACTCAAATCCTGTCGCAGTTGAAAGCCAGTGTACGATTTACCTTCCGAATTGCTTGCTGCACCTCAGTACTTTCATTACATGGCTACAATGATTCCTTTGTGCGTCCACACTATCCAATATATTACCATTTAAATAACACTCTTCCTTTCTGTTTTTCACACTAAAGTGTATGACTTCACATTTAGCCATGTTGTGTTCCATGTGCCATGTGTTTACCCACTAACTGGAACTTGTTTAAACCATCTTGAAGCCTCTGAGTATCAATCCTGCGCAGTTTTGTATCATCCGTAAACATGGAAATGTTAAGTTAGGACCCCTCATCCAGGTCATTTTGGTGTTTCGTGAATAGACCTTCCATATTAATTTCCCAAGCTATCTCAGCAAGCTCACTCCCCTCTCTCAGTATGGTCAGGCCCTGGTGGGTTTCACGATGGTCTGGGCTGTGCACACCACTTTCTGCAGTTTCTTAGGGTCCTGGGCGGTGCAGTTGCTGTAACAAGCTGTGACCCAGCCAGACAGAATGCTTTCAGTAGAGGGTAGTGAGAGCCCTGATGGAGATGCTGAATTCCCTGAGTTGCTGTGCTTTTGTGACCATTGCATCTACGTGGGAAGTCTGGGACAGCTTGTTGGTTCTTGTCACTCTGAGGAACTTGATGCTCTCGACCTACAGAAGAAGGGACCTTAACACTAGACAGGATGCAGAGGGAAATCACCAGGTTGTTGCCTGGATTGGAGCATTTCGGTTATCGAGAGAGATTGAAACCAAAAACTCAAAGCACGGCCGCTGCTGGAAATCAGGAACAAAACCAGAAGTTGCTGGAAACATTCAGCAGGTCTGGCAGCATCCATGGAGAGAAATCGGAGTTAATGTTTCAGGTCCAGTGACCCTTCTTCAGAATGAATAGAGATTGGACAGGCTGCAGTTGTTTTCACTAGAGCAGAGGAGATTGAGAGAGGACATGATTGAGATGTAGAAGATAATGAGGGACATCGCCAGGAAGGAACTGTTCCCCTTGAGGGAGGGATCAATGGACAGGGGGATAGTTTTAAGGTCATAGCCAGGGAGTACAGAGGAGAACATGGTGAGGAAAGCATTGTTCACCCAGAGGGTGGTGGGAATCTGGACCTCACTGCCTGTCAGGGTGGGAGAGGCAGAAACCCTCCTCACATTGACACAGGATTCAGATGTGAACTCGTGATACCAAGGTACACAATCCTCTGGGCCATGTGCTGGGAAATGGGATTGGGTGGTTGTGTTTGAGCAGTCCAATGAGATGGGCTGAAGGGCCTTTTACAGGGCTCTATAACTCTGTGATTCTAACCTTTTACACCATCGATAATCAAAAATGTAGCAACCTCCACTTCAACGTACTCAAAGACTGAACTCTCCTGAAATCAAAAATTCCAAAGGTACACCACCCTCGAAGTAAAATCTCAGTACCCCTGTTGGTTTTGAATTGTGCCATCTGTTTCTAGACTGCCCAGCCCTGGGAAACACCTTACTTACATCTGGGTAAAAACAATGACTGCAGATGCTGGGAACCAGGGTTTAGATTACTACCCTGCCTATCCCCTGATGTATTCTGTAGATTTCAATAAAATTGCCTCTGATTTTTGGAAACCCTAGTGAGAACAGGCCCGGTTTGGCCAATCCCTCTTTATAGACAGTCCTGCCATCCCAGGTATGTCTGGTGCACCTATGTCACTCCCCATCCCCAAACCCTGCACACTCCCCCATCCCCCAATGCAATACAATCCTTCCTGAGGTAAAGAAACCAAAACTGTACACAGTGCTCCAGGACCAAACACTATAGACTCGTCGAGGACAGGATAATGTGGCCCGAGGACCTTCTGGGTACATTAGCTTCCAATGCAGAGAGCTGTGTGGAATCCTAATGTTGAAACACACACACTGGCTGGAACGATGAGACTGAAATAAACACTGATTTGTACAGAGTGTTTCCGTGAACAGGATCTCAAAGAGGAGATACCTTGGTCACAAAATTAGGGACATACCGAGATCTGAGAGTTGACAAAAGCTGAGATACTTCTGTGAATGATCTTCATCTTGTAGTGTAGGCATTTCCTGTCTGTCTTCCATCTTGGTGGGATCAGGTGGGATCAGGTGGGATCTTGGTGGGATCAGATTTAATTTCAATGGATAAGTAGACTGAATAGTTGTGAATTGATTTGGCTGGAGTTGGTGTGATGTGGTTGCCCTGTTGGAGACTCCCTCACTGCTGTCCCGAGCTGATGGAAGTTTGTGTTTAGTTTGAGATGTGCTGTGATGTCACCTGCGATTCTGGAGGGAACTGGCTTGATTCTTGCTGGAATGACCCACACGGTGTTGGATTGTGTCCAGGCTGGAGGATGGTCACGTGGTCATCTGAGGAAACAGGAAACGGGATTTGAAAAGTTGTCACTTCCTTGGACTCTGGGGAAAGCTGTCAGGAACAAGGTCCGATCTTGGCATGGAGCTTGGAATATCACTCCGTGTCTGAGAGTTTGGGATCAAACTGTTCAAGGATAGGTAGCTTGTGTGGACATCGCTTTACTGCATTGTTCTGCCACCTTGGATGTCAACATACATCTCTAATGTCATCTACCTTTTCGCACTTGGACACAGTCTGCTTCAGTATCTGAGGAATCATGAATGGTGCTGAACATTGTGCGATCATCAGCGAGCATTCCCACTTCTGACCTTCGGATGGAGGGAAGGTCATTGATGAAGCAGCTGAGGTCCACTGCACACAAAAACACGCCCTTCGGCCCATTGAGCCAAGACAACCACCTCATGATTCAAATCCAATTTTCCAGCACCTGGCCCATAGTTTAGGAGCATTGGGCATTGGACACTGCCCTAAGGGACTCCCACAAGGAGATCTCTCACAGACCCCTTGAGCTGCGTTATTCCCTCTCGTTATATTGTTTATTTTCCTTTTCCTGGATATCTGGGTTTGAATCCTGCTATGGCAGGACTTGTATTCAATAAAAACCTGGAATCAATTGTTAGGGAAAACCCCATCAGCGTCAATAATATCCTGTAGGGAAGGAAATCTACCGTCCTTACCCGGTCTGGCCTACACGTGACTCCAGGCCCACAGCAACATGGTTGACTCTTAACTGCCCAGTAAGTGATGCCCTCATCCCAAAAATGAATGAAAACAATGATTTTTCAGAAAAATAACTTAAAAGCATTCAACAAATTAAAACTCTCTTTTAGCCAGACACACCCAACTCTTCTCAATCTCTGTCTCAAATGAAAAGCAACTTTCAAAGGAACACCCAACCAGCTTTGCAAAATCTCTGACTGAAGTTATTGCTGAAAGGGGACAAAATTCACAAAGCAATTCACATCAGGGCAAAGGTCACATTTCGAATACTCAACAATGAGTTTCCTCAGCACTGACCCTCTGACAGTGCGGCACTTCCTCAGCACTGACCCTCTGACAGTGTGGCACTCCCTCAGCACTGACCCTCCTACAGTGTGGCGCTCACTCAGTACTGACCCTCCAACAGTGCGGCACTTCCTCAGCACCGACCCTCCAACAGTGCGGCACTTCCTCAGCACCGACCCTCCTACAGTGTGGCGCTCACTCAGTACTGACCCTCCAACAGTGCGGCACTTCCTCAGCACTGACCCTCCGACAGTGCGGCGCTCCCTCAGCACTGACCCTCCGACAGTGCGGCGCTCCCTCAGCACTGACCCTCCGACAGTGCGGCGCTCCCTCAGCACTGACCCTCCGACAGTGCGGCGCTCCCTCAGTACTGACCCTCCGACAGTGCGGCACTCCCTCAGCATTGACCCTCCGACAGTGTGGCACTCCCTCAGCACTGACCCTCCGACAGTGCGGCACTCCCTCAGCACTGACCCTCCGCCAGTGCGGCACTCCCTCAGCACTGACCCTCCGACAGTGCGGCACTCCCTCAGCACTGACCCTCTATGTGACCCTCCCTTTGCGTTGTTTCCTGTGGTGAGGGATAGAGTGCTGTAACATTTTCCCTGAAGACTGGACTGACCGATGGAAGGAGACTGGTTCGGGTTGGATCTTGTTCACTGGAGTTATAAAGAATGAGAGAATCTGATCCTCTGATTTTATTAGATTAGATTACTTACAGTGTGGAAACAGGCCCTTCGGCCCAACAAGTTCACACCGCCCCGCCGAAGCGTAACCCACCCATACCCCTACATCTACATCTACCCCTAACCTAACACTACGGGCAATTTAGCATGGCCAATTCACCTGACCTGCACATCTTTGGACTGTGGGAGGAAACCGGAGCACCCGGAGGAAACCCACGCAGACACGGGGAGAATGTGCAAACTCCACACAGTCAGTCACCTGAGGCGGGAATTGAACCCGCGTCCCTGGCGCTGTGAGGCAGCAGTGCTAACCACTGTGCCACCGTGCCGCCCGACGCGGTTTATAATAGGACCAGACCTGGGAATTCCAGCAGTGACATTCCAGATGACCAGGGAGTCCTGAACCAGTCTAAGAACAGTCTAAGATTACAGGACGGGCCATATCGGACTGAGATGAGGAATAATGCCTTCACCCAGAGAGTGGGGAGCCTGGGGAATCCCCTGCCACAGGAAGGGGTTAAGGCCAAAACATTGAATATTTTCAAGGTGGAGTTAGATAGAGTTCTGAAGGATAAAGGGATCAAAGGGTGTGGGGAGGAAGCAGGAACAGGGGACTGAGTTGTATGATCATATGGAATGGTGGAGCAGGCTCGAAGGGCCGAATGGCCTCCTCCTGTTCCTGTTCTCCCTGTCAATAGCCTGTGGTGGTGTCTGAGTTTCCATGTAATTCTGTGGAAGACCACAAGAGGGACACTCCATCCACACAGAAACTTCACACTTCCCTGAATACCTTCAGTTTGAAAATGATGCCAATGAAATGAACCGTGTCTCTCTGTGGGACAGCTCTCCTGCTGTTTTGTTGTGTTCTTCTGAGGCATTATGGTCATTAGGTGCTGCTTCTCAATAACTGCTCTGCACTGTTTCCTTCTGATTTTATACATCAGAGGCACAGCCTCTCAATCTACCCCTCAACTGTCCCTCTGAAAGAAGTGATTGAATGAGTATTTATTGCCCGTCCCTAGTTGCCCCCCTTGAGAAAGTGGGGGTGAGCTGCCTTCTTGAACCGCTGCAGTCCATGTGCTGTGGTAGACCCACAATGTCCCTGAGGGAGGGGATTCCAGGATTGTGACCCAGCGACACTGAGGGAACAGCCATATATTTCCAAGTCAGGATGGTGAGGGGGTTGGAGGGGAACTTGCAGGGGGTGGTGTTCCATGTATCTGCTGCCCCTTGTCCTTCTATTTTTAATTCGGTTCCACTTTACAATAAAGGATGGTAAACAGAAAGCAGGGAATCACAGACCAGTGAGTCCCATGTCAGTTGTCGGGAAACTATTGGGGAAAGATGGGAGGGAGAGAAGTCCTCTTCACTTGGAGAAGCAAGGTTTGATCAAGGAGAGTCAGTGAAGGGCTCCAGCCCAATACGTCGACTCTCCTGCTCCTCGGCTGCTGCCTGACCTGCTGTGCGTTTCCAGCACCACACTCTCGACTCTGATCTGCAGGGTCTGCAGTCCTCACTTTCTCCTGTGTCGGAGGGAGGTCAGGTCCAACACACCTGACTGAGGTTTTCCAAGAGGTGTTGGTGGTAGATAGAGTTGATATGGATTTCAACAAGGCCTTTAACAGGGTCCCACATGGGGAACTGATAAAGAAGGTAAAAACACATGGGATCTGGGGTAACTTGGAAAGTTGGGTCTAAAATTGTCTTAGTAACAGGAGACAGAGGGTGGGGGGAGAAGGCTGTTTGTGTGACTGGAGTCTGGTGTGCAGTGGTGTACCACAGGGATCAGTGCTGGGCCCCTTAGTGTTTGTGATATTCATTAATGATTTCAATGAGAATGTGGGAGCGTGATACTTAGGTTTGTGGCTGATACAAAGATTATCTGGGTGGCTGGCTGTTTGGAGGAAGGTGTTAGGTGACAGGAGGGTTGGTCAGACGGACTGATCAGTGGCGGACAGGATTTAGTCTTGATAATTGTGAGGTGAGGCACTTTGGAAGAATTAGCAAGATGAGGGAGTACTCCGAGAATGGCAGGGCACAATGAAGCTCAGAGGGATCTTGGGGAGTTGTCCACAGATCCCTGACGGTGGTAGGACGGGTCGATCGGCAAGTTAAGAAGGAAAAAGGGGTCACTTGCCTTTATCAGTTGAGGCCCAGATTTGAAGAGCAGGAAGGTGGTGTTGAAGCTGGACAGGTCTTGGTGGGGTCCCAGCTGGAGAACTGTGTGTGGTTCTGGTCCCTGCATTATAGGAAGGATGGGATTGTACTGGAGGGGCTGCAGAGGGGATCATACTGGAGGGGCTGCAGAGGGGATCGTACTGGAGGGGCTGCAGAGGGGATCGTACTGGAGGGGCTGCAGAGGGGATCATACTGGAGGAGCTGCAGAGGGGATCGTACTGGAGGAGCTGCAGAGGGGATTGTACTGGAGGGGCTGCAGAGGGGATTGTACTGGAGGGGCTGCAGAGGGGATTGTACTGGATGCTGTCTGGGATGGAGCATTTCAGCGATGGAGAGAGGCTGGATACGCTCGGGATGTTTTCTTTGGAGCAGGGAATACTGAGGGGGATCTGATCGAGGGGTATAAGATTGGCAATAGAGAGCAGCTGTTCCCTCTAGTCGAAGGATCAGTAACAAGTGAGCACATTTTAAGGCAAAGAGTGGGAAGTTTAGAGGGATTTCAGGAAATGTATTTTTTCACCCAGAGGGTGATGCAGGTCTGGTGTGTGCTGCCTTTGGGGGGCGGGGGGGGGGGGGGGGGGGGGGGGGGGAGGGTGTTGAGGTGGGAAATCTCACAATCTTCTTGGATGAGCCCCTGAAATGTCCCAACATTCAAGGCTATGGTACAAGTGCAGGCAAGTGGGACTGGTGTAGCTTTACAGGAGCTTTTGTCAGTGCAGACTTGATGGGCTGAAGGTCCTCCTCTGGACTGTATGATTAGATGATTTGAGGTGGGAGTGGGTTAGGACAGTGCTGTCCTGGGGACCCTCTGAAACTGCTGGTCAGATGATGTTTTCTCCTGATTCAGACACTTAATCAACGTGATGTTTTACTTAATAATACTCGTAGATAAAGAGGTGAGTGGTCCTCAGGGAAGAGTACTAAACTGGGCCAAGGCCAATTATATCAAAATCAGGCAGGAGCTGGGAAATATGGATTGGAATCAGCTATTTGAAGGGAATTAAGGAGAATCCCAAAGCATTTTGTTCTCATATAAGAAGCAAGCAGGTAACTAGAGAAAGGATTGGTCCACTAAAAGATAATGAAGGAAGGTTGCGTGCCGAACCTGAGAGAATGGGTCAGATTCTGAATGATTACTTTGCATCAGTGTTCACTGAGGAGAGGAACATGATGAATATTGAGATTAGAGATAGAAGTTTGATTAGTCTGGATCACGCTGGCATAAGTAGGGAAGATGTGTCGGGTATGCTAGAGGTTATTAAGGTGGACAAATCCCCAGGACTGGATGGGATCTATCCCAAGTTGCTGAGGGAGGCGAGAGAGAAAATAGCTAAGGCCCTGACAGATATCTTTGTGGCATCCTTAAATACAGGTGAGGTGCCGGAGAACTGGAAGGTTGCTCATGTTCGGCCCCACATTTAGAATACTGTGCACAGTTCTGGTCACCACATTACCAAAAGGATGTGGACGTTTTGGAAAGGGTGCAGAGAAGGTTTATGAGGATGTTGCCTGGTATGGAAGGTGCTAGCTATGAAGAGAGGTTGAGTAGGTTAGGATTGTTTTCATTAGAAAAAAGGAGATTGAGGGGGGACCTGATTGAGGTTTACAAAATCATGAAGGGTATAGACAGGGTGGATAGAGATAAGCTTTTTCCCAGGGTGAAGGATTCAATAATGAGGTCACGCTTTCAAGGTGAGAGGTGTAAAGTTTAAGGGAGATACACACGGTAAGTACTTCACACAGAGGGTGGTAGGTGTTTGGAACGCGTTGCCTGCAGAGGTGGTAGAGGCAGGCACGATAGATTCATTTAAGATGCATCTGGACAGATGCATGAGAAGGTGGGGAGCAGAGGGAGACAGATGGTTAGGAATTGGCCAACAGGATTAGACAGTCCATTGGATCGGCTCAGGCTTGGATCTCTATCTCTAACCTCAACATTCATCATGTTCCTCGTCTCAGTGAACACTGATGCAAAGTAATCATTCAGAATCTCACCCATTCTCTCAGGTTCGACACACAGCCTTCCTTCATTATCCTTTGGTGGACCAATCCTTTCTTTGTTCTTTAAGAACTCTTTACATTAGAATGCGTCCCTGACCTTTGCTTGAGTTGCTGCCAGCGATCTGGTCCAGATTGGCTTTTCCCTCCTGAAGACAGGGGTGGGGGGATGGGGGGGGATGGGGGGGGGGGGGGGGGACAGGGGTGGGGGGACGGGGGGGACAGGGGTGGGAGGACGGGGGGGACGGGGGGGGACAGGGGTGGGGGGACGGGGGGGACAGGGGAGGGGGACAGGGGTGGGGGGACAGGGGGGACAGGGAGGGGGACAGGGGGGCAGGGGGGGGACAGGGTGGACGGGTGGGGGGGGACAGGGGGGATGGGGGGGACGGGGGGGACAGGGGTGGGGGGGACGGGGTGGATGGGTGGTGGGGGGGGACAGGGATGGGGGTGTTAGTGATGAGGAAAGAGGGAGGCTGCAGAAGGACATGGACAGGCTGGGAGAATGGGCAAGGAAGTGGTGTACAATATGGGAAGTGTGAGGCGATGCACTTTGGTCGGAAGATAGAGACATGGACTGTGTCCTAAATGGGGAAAGGCTTCGGAAATCTGAAGCTCAAAGGGACTTGAGAGTCCTAGTTCAGGATTCTCTTTAGGTTAATGAGATAACTCCCCAGAGGCCAGTATCCTGTCACCAAGTCCCCCCTTCATTTACACAGGGAGAGTCCTCAACCCTGACCCAGCTCCCTCAGAGCCAGCTCTCAGGGTGAGCAGGACCCCAACACTTCTGTTCATTATTTTTTCTTTTTTCTTTTTATTTTAGCGCCCATGTTGTGTGTGTGCAGGTGTGAGACACAGTGAAAAAGACACAAGCTGTGCGAACCTTTATTCAATTTCCACCACCAAGTGGCCAAACCCTCCTGTTTGTATCTGTCAGCCAGTCAGCCAGGGCTCCCTGACTGGACCAGGTCAACGGCCCCAATCAGGGGACTCCGATTTGGTGAAGTCCACCTGACTGACCCCGTTACAATCATGAAGGTTAACATGCAGTTAGGAGGGCAGATGCAATGTAAGCATTCACTTCAAGATGGCTGGAATACAAGAGCAGAGCTGTACTGCTGAGGCTGGATAAGGCTCTGGTCAGACCACATTCAGAATCTTGTGAACAGTTTTGGGCCCCGTATCTAAGGAAGGATGTGCTGGTCTTGGAGGGGGGTCCAGAGGAGGTTTACAAGAATGATCCCGGGGATGAAGGGATTGTCATATGAGGAACGGGTCTAAACTGATTAGGTTCCCTACATAATGGAAACAGGCCCTTCAGCCCAACAAGTCCACACTGACCCTCCAAAGTGTAACCCACCCAGGCCTATTCCCCTACATTTACCCCTGACTAATGCACCTAACACTACAACTTAGCATGACCAATTCACCCTGACCTGCACATCTTTTGGAATGTGAGAGGAAACCAGAGGAAACCCACACAGACACACAGGGAGAATATGCAAACTCCACACAGACATTTAAGTCATCATTGGATGATGATGTCCAATGAACATCATTGGACAAATATATGGATGTACATGGAATAGTGTAGGTTAGATGGGCTTCAGATTGGAATGACAGGTCGGCGCAACATCGAGGGCCGAAGGGCCTGTATTGCACTGTAATGTTCTATGACAGTTGCCTGAGGCGGGAATTGACCCCGGGTCCCTGGCGCTGTGAGGCAGCAATGCTAACCACTGAGCCACTGTGCTGTCTTGATGGAGTTTAGAAGGATGAGGGGGAATCTCATGGAAACGTACAGAATCCTGAGAGGCCCGGATAGAGAGGATGTGGAGAAGATGTTTCCACCAGGAGAAGAGACTAGGACCTGAGGGCCCAGCCTCAGGGTGAAGGGGTGACCCTTTAGAACTGAGATGAGGAGAGGTTTCTTCAGCCAGAGGTTGGGGAATCTGTGGGACTCATTACCACAGGGGACTGTGGAGGCCAAGTCACTGAGTGTGTTTAAGACAGAGACGGATAGATTTTGGATTGGAAAAGGGATCAAGAGTTACAGGGAGAAGGCAGGAGAATGGGGTTGACAAGCAGGCCAGCCATGATCAAATGGCAGAGCACATTCGATGGGCTGAATGGCCTAATTCAGCTCCCATACTTTGCAGTCTGAGTTGTAATGTCAGTCGGTCCATAACCCCAGGCTATTGTTCTGGACCCCACTGCAGCAGATGGTGAAGTTTGAAGTCAATGAAATCTGAGGGGGAACCTGATTTTGTTCAGGATACGAGAAAGATACACATCCCTCTCTGGGTGAAGCAGTGTGATGCTAACAGTGTGGGTTCAATTCCCCGCACTGGCTGAAGTTACTGTGAAAGACTCTCCTTCTCAACCTCTTGCCCTTGCCAGGGGCATGGTGACCCTCAGGTTAAACCCACCAGTCATCTCCATCTCTGGAATGAGAGAGAGGAGAGAGAGAGAGAGCGAGAGAGGGAGAGAGAGAGAGAGCAGCCTACTTGTCTGGTAAGACCATGGTGATTTTACCTTCTGCACTGTCCTTATGTGGTTAGGCCAACATCTGGCTGTTAACTACCCTGAAATTCTTCATCACAGAATCACGCAGCACAGAAACAGGCCCTTCAGCCCAGCATGTCTCTACCAACCAACAAACACCAAAGTACACCAATCCCATTTGCCTACACCTGGGTCCATAGCTTACTCGGTATTTACAGACTCATAGAGCCATGGAGATGTACAGCACGGAAACAATCCTTCTGGTCTAACTTGGCCAGATAACCTAAATTAATCTCGTCCCATTTGCCAGCACCCAGCCCATATCCCTCCAAACCCTTCCTATTCATATACCATCCAGACGCCTTTTAAATGTTAAATGGGGCGGCATGGTGGCACAGTGGTTAGCATTGCTGCCTCACAGCGCCAGAGACCTGGGTTCAATTCCTGCCTCAGGCGACTGTCTGTGTGGAGTTTGCACATTCTCCCCGTGTCTGCGTGGGTTTCCTCCGTGTGCTCCGGTTTCCTCCCACAGTCCAAAGATGTGCAGGTCAGGTGAATTGGCCATGCTAAATTGCCCGTAGTGTTAGGTAAGGGGTAGATGTAGATGTAGATGTAGGGGTATGGGTGGGTTGTGCTTCGGCGGGGCGGTGTGGACTTGTTGGGCCGAAGGGCCTGTTTCCACACTGTAAGTAATCTAAGCTAATCTAATCTAATTGTACCAGCCTCCACCATTTCCTCTGGCAGCTCATTCCATACACGTACCACCCTCTGTGTGAAACAGTTGCCCCTTAGGTCTCTTTTTTATATCTTTCCCCTCTCACCCTAAACCTACACCCTCTAGTTCTGGACTCCCCGACCCCAGGGTAAAAGACTTTGTCTATTTATCCTATCCATGCCCCTCATGATTTTGTAGACCTCTAAAAGGTCATCTCTCAGCCTCTGACGCTCCAGGGAAAACAGCCCCAGCCTGTTCAGCCTCTCCCTATAGCTCAAACCCTCCAACCCTGGCAACATCCTTGTAAATCTTTTCTGCACCCTTTCAAGTTTCACAGTCCAAAGATATGCAGGTTAGGTGAATTGACGATGCTAAATTCCCCATAGTGTCCAGGGATGTGTGGGTTAGGGGCATTAGTCAGGGGGAAATGTAGGGGAATGAGTCTCGGTGGGTTACACTTTGGAGGGTTGGTGTGCACTTATTGGGCCGAATGGCCTGTTTCCACGCTGTAGGAATTCTATGAACATCTTTTCTTTAGGAGGGAGACCAGAACTGCATGTAGTATTCCAAAAGCGGCCTCACCAATGTCCTGTACAGCTGTAACATGACCTCCCAGTGTTTTTGGAAGGGTGAGATGGACTGGAGCTGTTTTGAGGTTTCTGTGGAGGGCCAGGGTCAAAAGGCTATCAACATGAAAAAGTCATGAGTAACACAATTGGAAATGCTGAAGGGATTTCTTCCCCCACACAAGAATGAGAGTGGGAGGAGGTGATGAACAGAGACCCATTGGGAAAGGAGAAGTTGGGTAAATATGTGATGGAGAACAAAACAGGAAGACATGCTGATTGGCTGAGATGGAGGGGTTGTGGGTAGAGAGTCCGGTGCAGCGTAGAGACCAGCACAGAGGAGACGGGCCGATTAGCCAGTTTTGATGTTGTGAGTCCGGGTATCCACATGGACACAAATACTCCATAATTACAGAAACACTGATGTCACACGGCGAGGGGCATGAGAAAGAAACATTGAACCGAAAGAGGAAGGGGATGGGAGCAGATACTGCAAGGATTGAACATATTTCTCAACAACTCTTGGGTGAGATGGGGAAACCCAGGCTGTCAGGCAGCTGTGGTTTCAGCTGCTCCTCCGTCACTGCTCTTGTGACCAACGGTTTTAAAACTAAACCGCAGTCAATTCTTAAAGGGAAACTGTGTTAACTGATCAATCAAAATGTGGAAAAGGTAGGTATCTGTACACTGACTGGTATCTCTCAGTTCCCTCCCCCCCCCACCCCCACCCCCTCTCTTTCTCTCTCTCTGTCTCTCTCTCTCTCTCAGGGAGATATCTGTACATTGGTATCTCTCAATCCCCTCTCTCTCTATCTCTCTCTCTCTGTGTCTCTCTGTCTGGGAGATATCTGTACACTGACTGGGTCTCTCAGTCTCACTCTCTCTCAGGGAGATATCTGTACACTGACTGGGTCTCTCACTCCCCTCCCTCTCAGGGAGATATTTGTACACTGACTGGTGTCTATCAGTTCCCCCTCTCTCTCTCTCTCTCTCAGGGAGATATCTGTACACTGACTGGTGTCTCTCAGTCCCCCCTCTCTCTTTCTCAGGGAGATGGCTGAACACTGACTGGGTCTCTCAGTCCCATCTCTCTCTCAGGGAGATAGCTGTACACTGACTGGTGTCTCTCAACACCAACCCCCCCCGCCCCCCCCCCATCCCCCACCACCCCCTCCTCTCTCTCTTTGGAAGGTATCTGCTGTCTCACAGTCTCCACTCTCTCAGCAATGATTTGGAGATGCTGGTGTTGGACTGGGGTGGACAAAGTTAAAAATCACACAACACCAGGTTATAGTCCAACAGGTTTAATTGGAAGCACACTAGCTTTCGGAGCGCCATTCCTTCACCAGGAGGTGTGGAGTATAAGATCATAAGACACAGAATTTATAGTAAAAGTTTACAGTGTAATGTAACTGAAATGATAGATTGAAAAAGACCTGGAATGTTTGTTAAGTCTCTTATCTTTCAGAATGACCAGGTTGATTTCAGTTCTTCCATATTGTAAATTTTTTTTGTGGGGTGAATTTGTACTTGCAGGATTACATTTGATTTTGCTCAAAAACTGCATGAATCCATATCAGATTCCGTAAATCCCCTTTTTTCGATTAGAATCAGTCTGAACATTGGGGCACAGAAAGTCTCACACCTCACACCTTCAGTGCATTATCTGGGCCGACATGGCACCGATTGTTAAAGTTCCCTTGAGAATGTAACTTTAAAAAAGTTCTTGGTTTTACAATATTGGTGTTGTGTGATTTTTAACTCTCTCAGGGAGATATCTGTACACTGACAGGTGTCTCTCAGTTCCCCCTCTCTCTCTCTCTCTGAGGGACATTTTTGTAGACTAGTATGTTTAGCAATTTTGCAGATGACACCAAAATTGGAGGTGCAGTGGAGACCAAAGAAGGTTACTTCCGATTACAACAGGATCTGGACCAGATGGGCAAATGGGCCGAGGAGTGGCAGATGGAGTTTAATTCAGATAAATGCGAGGTGCTGCATTTTGGGAAAGCAAATCTTAGCAGGACTTATACACTTAATGGTGAGGTCCTAGGGAGTGTTGCTGAACAAAGAGACCTTGGAGTGGAGGTTCATAGCTCCTTGAAAGTGGAGTCGCAGGTAGTTGGGATAGTGAAGAAGGTGTTTGTTATGCTTTCCTTTATTGGTCAGAGTATTGAGTACAGGAGTTGGGAGGTCGTGGACAGGACTTTGGTTAGTTCAGTTTTACAGAACTGCATGCAATTCTAATCTCCCTGCTAATAGGAAAGATATTGTGAGACTTGAAAGGGTTCAGAAAAGATTTACAAGGATGTTGCCAGGGTTGGAGGATTTGAGATATAGGGAGAGGCTGAACAGGCTGGGACTGTTTTCCCTGGAGCGTCGGAGGCTGAGGGGTGACCTTATAGAGGTTTATAAAATCATGAGGGGCATGGATAGGGTAAATAGACAAGGTCTTTTCTCTGGAGGGCATAGGTTTAGGGTGAGACAGGAAAGATATAAAAGGGATCTATAGGGCAACATTTTCACACAGAGGGTGGTACATGGTTAGAATGAGCTGCCAGAGGAAGTGGTGGAGGCTGGTACAAAGACGACATTTAAAAGGCATCTGGATGGGTATGTGAAGATGAAGGGTTTAGAGGGATATGGGCCAAGTGCTGGCAAATGGGACTAGATTAGGTTAGGATATCTGGTCGGCATGGATGGGTTGGACTGAAGGGTCTGTTTCTGTGCTGTACAGCTGTATAACTGATGTCTCTCAGTCCACTCTCTCACGGGGAGATATCTATACACTGACTGGTGTCTCTCAGTCCCCTCCCTCTATCTCAGGGAGATATCTGTACACTGACTGGTGTCTCTCAGTCTCCTCTCTCTCTCTCAGGGAGATGTCTGCACTGGTGTCTCTCAGTCCCTTCTCTCTCAGAGAGTTAACTATACACTGACTGGTGTCTCTCAGTCCTCTCTCTCTCTCTCTCTCTTTCTCAGGGAGATATCTGTACACTGACTGGTGTCTCTCAGTCCCTTCTCTCTCAGAGAGTTACCTGTACACTGACTGGTGTCTCTCAGTCCTCTCTCTCTCTTTCTCAGGGAGATACCTGTACACTGACTGGTGTCTCTCAGACCCCTCTCTCACTGGGAGATATCTGTACAGTGATTGGTGTTTCTCAGTCCCCTCTCTCTCAGGGAGATAACTGTACACTGACTGGTCTCTCTCTCTCTCTCTCTCTCTCTCTCACTCTTCGGGAAGGTATCTGTCCTCCACCTGGTCTTTCTCAGTGTCCTCTGTCTGATCCTGCTGGACGTGTTGTGATAATCTCCCTCGGTTTGTCATTACTTGGCTTGTTTTCCCCCCAGGCCTAGCGACTGGAGGATTTCAAACTCAGTTCTTTAATAATTCTGGAAGTTTAATAATATTATCAATCCCATCAATGGTGTCTATGAAACTATCAGGCAGTCCGAAACCATTCTGTGCTTCTGGCCTCTCCTCTATGGAAGGAAATGTGATTTGAGCCAGCAGAACACTTTCGAAAGTCATGTCACTGAGCTGTGGGTTGCAGGAGTTCAGGAAGGCAGTTCCCCTTAACTGTTTCATGGGGAAACAAGGGATGGGATACAATTGCCAGTTGAAGGGCTTTTGCCCGAAACGTCGATTTCGCTGCTCGTTGGATGCTGCCTGAACTGCTGTGCTCTTCCAGCACCACTAATCCAGTATTTGCTTTCCAGCATCTGCAGTCATTGTTTTTACCTACAATTGCCAGTGACAGCCCACATCCCATAAATGAACACAAACCACTGCCTTGGGATCTTTTGCACCTGCTGCTGTTTGTGTTGCTAAATCTCAGGATGGTCCCATTGAGGGTGACATGTTAGAAGGCCATCAGTGTTGAGTGTTTGACTTCGTGTGGGGGGGCTCGTGTAGGATTAGACTCTGGTCCTGTCGGCATTTCCTGAAACATTGTTCGATCTGTGATGAGGTGGGAAGGGGGCTGGGAGGGTTCTCCTGTCAGCACAGAAAGCCGACGTTTTGTAGTAGTGTGTAAAATGAGACAGGTAGTTAACGGTGTTCCCAAAGAGAAACCATTTCCATTGTTGGGAGGGCTGGTCAGCATTGTGACACGCTAGAGAAAACAGGCCGTTCTGCTATAACACGTGTTCCTTCAGCGCAAATTGGCTTTAATGCGATTGAAGAGTTTAGACCGTTATTTGTAGAATGTGATCTTCCCTTACCTGTATTGGCTACAAACGTGATTCTGGCTCGGTTGTTGAAATGGTGGGTTATTGCACCATTTTCTTACAATGAAAGATAGCACGGGATCAGACCTATCGCGTTACATTAGGGCTGACTGTAGTTGGCAAAATAATCAAAAGCAACATGAGCAAATGTTTCTAGACAGGGATTGTTGAGCTCTGGAGCTCAATTCAACAGGAACATTCCAAGGAACAAACACCTGAGAAGTGAACCATCTCAGGGCTCTAGGGATTGAGAGGTCACTGGGATCAAATGTACTTTTTATATTCATGGGATGTGGGTGTCACTGGATGGGCCAGTATTTATCTCCCATCTAGTTGCCCCTTGAGGAGGTGGGGGTGAGCTGCCTTCTTGAACCGCTGTAGTCCATGTGCTGTAGGTAGACCCACAATGCCCTGAGGGAGGGGATTCCAAGATTGTGACCCAGCGACAAGGAACGGCGATATATTTCCAAATCAGGCTGGGGAGTGGCATGGAAGGGAACCTGCTGGGGATGGTGTTCCCATGTATCTGCTGCCCCTGTCCTTATAGATTTGAATGGTTGAGAGTTTGGAAGGTGCTGAGGTCCTTCGGTGAACTTGTGTATCTGGTAGATGGTACACGCTACCATTACAGAGCCTCGATCTTTCAAAGAGTCAGCAGAAAGCTGCCGGGCCAAATAGTTGTGAGGAGTTGGGTTAAAATGCAGCTGAGACGGTTGAGTTGAAAATCATCCCATTCTGTAGACGTAATGAATGATGTGACAAATTGTGTTTAGTCAAGTCCCAAACATAGAAAGGTGTGAGCTGATCTCTGGAGCTCTGCAGGAGTTCCAGACCAGCAGCAAGACACCAGGGAAGCTTGGAACCATTTGCCCCTGAGTGACTGTGCAGTGACCCTCTGTTTTTCTTTCTTCTGTTAGGCCACTTTTGGAATATTGCAGTTCTGGTCTCCCTGCGACAGGAAGGATGTTGTGAAACTTGAAAGGGTTCAGAAAAGATTTACAAGGATGTTGCCAGGGTTGGAGGATCTGAGCTACAGGGAGAGGCTGAACAGGCTGGGGCTGTTTTCCCTGGAGCGTCAGAGGCTGAGGGGTGACCCTATAGACGTTTATAAAATCAGGAGGGGCATGGATAGGATAAACAGGCAAGGTCTTTTCTCCAGGGTGGGGGGACTCCAGAACTAGAGGGCATAGGTTTAGGGTGAGAGGGGAAAGATAATAAAAGGGACCTAAGGGGCAACTTTTAAAAGGCATCTGCCATGGATATATGGATAGGAAGGGCTTGGAGGGATGTGGGCCAAGTGCAAACAAATGGGACTAGATTGGGTTGGGATATCTGGTCAGCATGGAATGGTTGGACCGAAGGGTCTGTTTCCGTGCTGTACATCTCTATGACTCTATGATGAGTGTTGATGCTGTGGCTGGGATTGGCTGACTGTTCACACGGTTTCCATTACATTTCATCAGGCCCTGCCCTAATCACAAACTGACCACTTCACCGCGAGCTAACCTTTCACCTTCATCCTTACCCCAAACACAAATCTCTCCCTAAACCGAACCCTGAACCAAATTCTAAACCAAAACTCGAACCTAACCTTTTTGGTTGTCACTTCGGGAGTTAGAATAGTGGGAATGGAGGTGAGGGCAGTGGAATGTTCCTCCTGCAGAATGTGGGAGGTAAGGGTCACCACTAGTGTCCCTGCTGACTACATCTGTGGGAAGTGCACCCAACTTCAGCTCCTCGAAAACTGCATTAGGGAACTGGAGCTAGAGCTGGATGAACTTTGGATCATTCGGGAGGCGGAGGGGGTTATTGAGAGGAGTTACAGGGGGGTAGTCACTCCTCAGGTACAAGAAAAAGGCAGATAGGTTACAGTCAGGGGACAGAAAGGGAACCGGCAGGCAGTGCAGGGATCCCCTATGACCATTCCCCTCAACAATAAATATACCATTTTGATTACTGTTGGGGGGGATAACTTACCAGGGGAAAGCAGTGGGGCACAGGGCTCTGGCACAGAGTCTGTCCCTGCTGCTCAGAAGGGAAGGGGGAAGAGGAGCAGAGCAGTAGGCATTGGGGACTCCATAGTTAGGGGGACAGATAGGAGGTTCTGTGGGGACGAGAGAGACTCACGGTTGGTGTGTTGCCTCCCAGGTGTTCGTGATGTCTCTGATCATGTTTTTGGGATCCTTAAGGGAGAGGGGGAGCAGCCCCAAGTTGTGGTCAACTTTGGCACCAATGACATAGGTTGGAGGAGAGATGGGGACTTGAAGCAGAAATTCAGGGAGCTAGGGTGGAAGCTTAGGGCTAGGACAAACAGAGAAAGGAATTGAACACGTGGCTACAGGGATAGTGCAGAAGGGAGAGTTTTGGGAAATTGGGGCTCTTTCTGGGGTAAGTGGGACCTCTACAAGCAGGATGGTCTTCATCTGAACCAGAGGGGGACCAATATCCTGGGGGGGAAATTCGCTAAGTCTATTGGGGTGGTTTAAACTAATCCAATAGGGGGATGGGAACCAAAATTGTAGGACAGGTACAGAATAGGATGAGAGTAGGGAGTTCCTAAATCAAGTATCTGACACTGGCGAGCGAGAACCTGGATTGAAGTGTGTGTACTTCAACGCGAGGAGCATCCGAAATAAAGTGGGTGAACTGGCAGCGTGGGTTGGTACCTGGGACTTTGATGTTGTGGCCATTTACGGAGACATGGATAGAGCAGGGATTGGAATGGTTGTTGCAGGTTCCGGGATTCAGATGTTTCAGTAAGAACAGAGAAGATGGTAAAAGAGGGCATTGTTGATCAGGGACAATATTACACTTGCAGAAAGGATGTTTGGGGTCTCGTTAACTGAGGTGGTATGGGCTGAGGTTAGAAACAGGAAAGGAGAAGTCACCATGCTGGGAGTTTTCTTTAGGCCTCCGAACAGTCCCAGAGATGTAGAGGAAAGGATAGCAAAGATGATAGGAGTGAGAGAGGCAGGATAGTTGTTATGGGGGACTTCAACTATCCAAATATAGTACGAGTACTATAGATGGGTCAGTTTTTGTCCAGTGTGTGCAGGAGGGCTTCCTGACACAGTATGTAGACAGGCCAACAAGGGGCGAAGCCACTTTAGATTTAGTACTGGGTAATGAGCCCAGCCAGGTGTTAGACTTGGAAGTAGGTGAGCACTTTGGAGACAGCAATCACAATTCTGTCAGGTTTACTTTAGTGATAGAAAGGGATAGGTGTATACCACTGGGCAAGAGTTACAGCTGGGGGAAGGGAAATTACGATGCAATTAGGCAAGATTTAGGAAGCGTAGAATGTGGAAGGAAACTGCAGGGGATGAGCACATTAGAAATGTGGAGCTTATTCAAGGAAAAGCTCCTGTGGGTCCTAGATAAGTATGTACCTGTCAGGCAGGGAGGAAGATATAGAACACGGTAGCTGTGGTTTACTAAGGAAGTGGAATCCCTGATCAAGAAGAAGAAGGTGGCTTATGTTAGGACAAAATGTGAAAACTTCAGGGTTACAAGGAAGTCAGGAAAGACCTAAAAAGAGAGCTCAGAAGAGCCAGGAGGGGACATGAGAAGTTGTTGGCGGAGAGGATCAGGGTTAACCCTAAGGCTTTCCATTGGTATGTCAGGAATAAAAGAATGATGAGAGTTAAATTAGGGCCAATCAAGGATAATAGTGGGAAGTTGGGTGTGGAGTCAGAGGAGATAGGGGAAGCACTAAATAAATATTTTTCGACAGTGTTCACAATAGAAAATGAAAATGTTGGCGAGGACGATACAGAGATACTTGCATCTAGACTAGAAGAGATTGAGGATCACAAGGAAGAGGTATTAGAAATACTGCAGAGTGTGAAAATAGATAAGTCCCCTGGGCCGATGGGATCTATCCTAGGATCCTCTGGGAAGCAAGGGAGGAGATTGCCGAGCCTTTGGCATTGATCTTCAAATCATCATTGTCTACAAAGAATAGTGCCTGAGGACAGGAGGATAGCAAATGTGGTTCCCTTGTTCAAAAAGGGTAGTAGAGACAACCCTGGTAATTACAGACCAGTGAGTCTCACTTCAGTTGTTGGTAAAGTGTTGGAAAAGGTTATAAGAGATAGGATTTATAACCATCTAGAAAAGAATAATCTAATCAGGGACAGTCAGCACGGTTTTGTGAAGGGTAGGTCATGCCTAATGAATCTTATTGAGTTTTTTGACAAAGTGACCAAACAGGTAGATGAGAGTAAACTGGTTGATGTGGTGTATATGGATTTCAGCAAGGCGTTCGATAAGGTTCCCCACAGTAGGCTATTGTACAAAATGCAGAGGAATGGGATTGTGGGAGACATAGCAGTTTGGATCAGTAATTGGCTTGCTGAAAGAAAACAGAGGGTTGTAGTTGATGGAACATGTTCATCTTGGTGTCCAGTTACTAGTGGCGTACCGCAAGGGTCAGTGTTGGGTCCACTGCCGTTTATCACTTTTATAAACGACCTGGATGAGGGCTTAGAAGGGTGGGTTAGTAAATTTGCAGAGGACACTAAGGTTGGTGGAGTTGTGGATAGTGACGAAGGATGTAGTAGGTTGCAGAGAGACATAGATAGGATGCAGAGCTGGGCTGAGAGGTGGCAAATGGAGTTTAATGTGGACAAGTGTGAGGTGATACACTTTGGATGGAGTAATCAAAAGTACTGGGCTAATGGTAAGGTTCTTGGGAGTGCAGATGAGCAGAGAGATCTCTGTGTCCATGTACACAGATCCCTGAAAGTTGCCACCCAGATTGACAGGGTTGTTAGGAAGGCATACAGTGTTTTGGCCTTTATTAATAGAGGGATTGAGTTCCGGAACCAGGAGGTTATGCTGCAGCTGTACAAAGCTCTGGTACGGCCACACTTGGAGTATTGTGCACAGTTCTGGTCACCGCATTATAAGAAGGATGTGGAAGCTTTGGAAAGGGTGCAGAGGAGGTTTACTAGGATGTTGCCTGGTATGGAAGGAATGTCTTACGAGGAAAGGCTGAGGGCCTTGAGGCTGTTCTCGTTAGAGAGAAGAAGGTTGAGAGGTGACTTAATAGAGACATACAAGATAATCAGAGGGTTAGATAGGGTGGACAGGGAGAGCCTTTTTCCAAGTATAGGGACGGCGGACACGAGGGGACACAACTTTAAAGTGAGGGGAGATAGGTATAAGACAGATGTCAGAAGTAGTTTCTTTACTCAGAGAGTAGTAAGGGAATGGAATGCTTTGCCTGCAATGATAGTAGATTTGCCAAGTTTAAGTGCATTTAAGTCGTCATTGGACAAGCATATGGACGTACATGGAATAGTGTAGGTGGGATGGGCCTCAGATTAGTATGACAGGGCAGCGCAACATCGAGGGCCGAAGGGTCTGTACTGCGCTGTAATGTTCTATGTTCTATGTCCTATCATCAATCTAAATCTAACCTTAACCCTAAACCTAACCCTAACTCTAAATGTAAACCCAACCTTCACCTGAACCATAGAAATATAGAAGACAGGAGCAAGAGAAGGCTATTCGGCCCATCAAGCCTGGTGTGATCATGGTTGATCATTGAGCTCAATACCCTAATCCTGCCCTACCCCCACATCCCTTGATCCTTTCAGCCACAAGATCTCTATCTACTCCCTTCATGAAGACATAATGATTTGTCTGCATACACTTCCTGTGGCAGAGAATTCCCCAGGCTCCCAGTCTCTGGCTGAAGACATTTCTCCTCACCTCAGTCCGAAATGGCCTACCCATTATCCTTGAACTATGATCCCTGGGTCTGGAATCCCTCACCACCAGGAACATCCTTCCTGCACCTAACCCACTCTAATGACAGTCTGAAGCCTAACCTCAAAATCCAAACCTGACCCTGGGTCTCACTGCAATCCAACCCCATGTTCTAATCACAAAACCTAACATGAGACCAACACGAACCCTGATGTCCAACCTTGGGCGTAAGGCTCACCACGTTCTGAACTGTCCAGACTCTGAACCTGAAACTTCATCACACACCAAACATGTATCCTTTCACCCTAACATTCATCATTCAACAGTAGTAACCCGATCCCTAACCTTATCCCTGTTTCCAAATCTATCCATTTCCCTATCCCTATCCCGAACTCTAACCCTACCCATAACCCTATCCCTAACCCTATCCGTAACCTTATCCCTAACCCTAACCCTATGCCAATTCCTAACCCAGCCCCAAACTCTATCCCTATCCCTAACCCTGTCCCTGTCCCTGTCCCTATGCCTATCCCTAACCCTATCCCTAACCTTATCCCTATCCCTAACCCTATCCCTATGCCGATCCCTATCCCTATGCCTATCCTTAACCCAGCCCTAACCTTATCCCTATGCCTATTCCTATCCCTAACCCTATCTCTATGCCTATCCTTATCTCTACCCCTATCCCTAACCTTATCCCAATGCCTATCCCTATCCCTATCCCTAACCCTATCTCTATGCCTATCCCTAACCTTATCCCTATCCCTAACCTTATCCCTATCCCTAACCCTAACCCTAACCCTAACTCTATCCCTAACCTTATCCCTATCCCTAACCTTATCCCTATCCCTAACCCTAACCCTAACTCTATCCCTAACCTTATCCCTATCCCTAACCCTAACCCTAACCTTATCCCTATCCCTATCTCTAACCCTATCCCTATCCCTATCCCTAACCCTAACCCTATCCCTATGCCTATCCCTAATCCTATCCCTAACCTTATCCCTAAGCCTATCCCTATCCCTAACCATATCCCTTTCCCTAACCTTATCCCTATCCCTATCCCTATCCCTATCTCTATGCCAATCCCTAACCCAGTCCTAACCCTATCTCTATGCCTATCCCTAACCCTATCCTGATCCCTAAACCTATCCCTATTGCTAACCCTAATCCTAAACCCCAACCCAATCCTCCATCTTTAGTTTTCCCAAATTCAGACTATCCCTTTCCCTCTATGTTAATGTAACCAGACGTAGCCCACATTAGCCTTAGAACTCCACTGGAAAGTGGGTGGGCTTTACCTCCTGTCCCTGAGCAATTGGGCAGGAATTTGTCCCCTCATGTCTGCCCCCTACCCTGTGTTGCTACATTGTACCTGGCCTTTGTACCAACCCCCCAGACCCACCTTCTGGCTGTCTCTCCCTTGTTGGGGATTCCCACTGACAACCCTCCCAATCCTCACTTTACATTGATTGCTTGATACCCAAGAATGGGTGCAGTTCCACTAGAGGCCTCCAGACCTGGTGACACGGCTGAGCTGTCAGTCATCTGATTGGCCATGAGCTCTGAGAGGTGGGACTTCCTCCTTCAGCTCTGAGGGCTTCCTGCACTGGACAATCCTGCTGCCACTAAAACTCAGTCCCTCAAACTTGGCCGTTATCCCACATTGCTGTCTGAGGCAGCTTGCTGTGTGGAAATTGGCAGCTGGGCTTTCTACATTGCAACAAAGACTACATTCCAAAAAACAAATCAAAGTTGTCATGTCCTGAGTTGAGGCAGTGAAAGCCACAAGAGAAATGCAAATTCCTTTCTGCATTTCATAGCCACTCCTCAAAGATTAACCCTGGGCCCCGATTAAATTTAGAAACTACGTCCAGGAGTAGGCCATTCGGCCCTTCAAGCCTGCTCCACCATTCAGTATGGTCTTGATCATCCAATCTGTTCTCATTTTCTCCTCATAGCCTTTGATCCCTTCAGCCCCAAGGGCCATATCTAACTCCTTCTTGAAAGCATTCAGTGTTGTGGCCTCAACTGCTTTTTATGTGAGAGAATTCCCCAGGCTCCCCACTCTCTGGCTTTCTCCCCATCTCAGTCTGAAATATCCTACTCTGTATCCTGAGACTGTAACCCCTGGTTCTGGACTCCCTGGGTCATCAGGAACATCCTTCCTGCACTTACCCTGTCTAGTACTGTTAGAATTTTAAAAGTTTCTAGGAGATCCCCCTCACTCTTCTAAACTCTGGTGAACAGAATCCTAACCAATCCGGTCTCTCCTCATACATTAGCCCCGCCATCCCAGGGATCAGTCTGGGAAACCCTTCGCTGCCCTCCCTCCATCATCAGAACATCCTTCCTCAGTTAAGGAGACCAAAACTACCCACAATACCCCAGCTGTGGTCTCACCAAGGCCCTGTACCATTGCAGCAAGACCTCCCTGCTCCAGTACTCAGATCCTCTCACTGTGAAGGTCAACATTGACCTTCCTCACTACCCACTGCCCCACAATGCTAACTGTCATTGGCTGGTGTAGAAAGACCGGCTGTGCTTTTCCAGCATCACCCTTTTTGACTTGGACTCTCCAATATCTGCAGTCCTCACTTTCTCCTCATGTACAAAGATACCCAGGTCTCATCGCATCTTCTCCTCTCTCAACTTATCGCCATTCAGATCATAATCCTGCTTCTTATTTTTGTTCCTAAAGTGGATAACCTCACATTGATCCATTTTATGGTGCAAATGAAGAGACCTTGGAGTGCAGGTTCATCGCTCCTTGAAAGTGGAGTCACAGGTCGATAGGATAGTGAAGAAGGCATTTGGTATGCTTTCCTTTATTGGTCAGAGTATTGAGTACAGAGTTGGGAGGTCATGTTGCGGCTGTACAGACATTGGTTAGGCCACTGTTGGAATATTGTGTGCAATTCTGGTCTCCTTCCTATTGGAAAGATGTTGTGAAACTTGAAAGGGTTCAGAAAAGATTTACAAGGATGTTGCCAGGGTTGGAGGATTTGAGCTACAGGGAGAGAGGCTGAACAGGCTGGGGCTGTTTTCCCTGGAGCGTCAGAGGCTGAGGTTATAGAGGTTTGCAAAATTGAGGGGCATGGATAGGATAAATAGACAAAGTCTTTTCCCTGGGGTGGGGGAGTCCAGAACTAGAGGGCATAGGTTTAGGGTGAGAGGGGAAAGATATAAAAGAGACCTAAGAGGCAATGTTTTCACACAGAGGGTGGTACGTGTATGGAATGAGCTGCCAGAAGAAGTGGTGGAGGCTGGTACAATTGCAACATTTAAAAGGCATTTGGATGGGTATATGAATAGGAAGGTTTGGAGGGATATGGGCCTGGTGCTGGCAGGTGGGACTAGATTGGGTTGGGATATCTGGTCAGCATGGACAGGTTGGACCGAAGGGTCTGTTTCCGTGCTGTACATCTCTATGACTCTATCTGCCATGTGTTTGCTTACTCACTCAGCCAGTCCAAATCACACTGACAAATCTCTACATCCTCCCCACACCCAGCTGTGTGTCAGCAGCAAACCTGGCGATATTATCTTTAGCTCTCTTATCTAAATCATTAATATATATTGTGAATAGCCAGCCCTTTATTCCAACTTGTTGTTTCCTATCTGCCAATCAGTTCTCTATCCATCTCAATACACTCCCCCCAATCCCATCTGCTTTAATTTTACATTTTAATCTCTTCTTTGGGAGTTTGTCAAAAGCCTCCTGAAAATCCACACACACTGCCCGCCCCCCCCCCGATTGACTCAATCAGTTACATTCTCAAAGGGTGGCACGGTGGCTCAGTGGTTAGCACTACAGCCTCACAGCACCAGGTCCCAGGTTCAATTCCACCCTCGGGCGACTGTCTGTGTGGAGTTTGCACATTCTCCCCGTGTCTGTGTGGGTTTCCTCCCACAGTCCAAAGATGTGCAGGTTTGGTGAATTGGCCGTGCTAAATTGTCCATAGTTGTTAGGTGCATTAGTCAGAGGAGGGTGGGTTACTCTTCGGAGGGTCGGTGTGGTCTTGCTGGGCCGAAGGGCCTGTTTCCACACTGTAGGGAATCTAATCTAATCTCAGTCTTAAACAGGTGACCCATTATTCCAAGATGATACCCCCTGGTCCTAGACTCTCCCACAGGGAAAACAGCCTCTCCACATCTCCCCCTGTCAAGTCCCCTAAGAATCTTGGGTGTTTCAATGAGGTTGCCGCTCAATCTTCTAAACTCTAATGAGGACAGGCCCGACCTGCTCATCCGCTCCTCATCAGGCACGGATCCACCAGGATTTTCTTGATTAGCAGAACAGGCTCGAGGGGCTGAATGGCTTCCTCCTGGTCCATTTCCAGTGTTCCTGAGGGATGACATGTGGTGAGTGGAGTTTAAGGGAGACCAGTAACTTGGCTTATCCGGGGTTGCCCCTTGAGAAGGTGGGGGTGAGCTGCCTTCTTGAACCGCTGCAGTCCATGTGCTGTGGGTAGACCCACAATGCCCCTGGGGAGGGAATTCCAAGATTGTGACCCAGTGACTGTGAAGGAACGGCGATATATTTCCAAGTCAGAATGGGGAGGGGTTTGAAGGGGAGCATGCAAGGGATGGTGTTCCCATGTATCTGCTGCCCCATCCTTCTAGATGGGAGTGGTCATGGATTGCAGGGGGGGGGGGGGGGTTTGTGGAGGAGAGGGCTGAGGTGTATGGGATGGGGAGGAGGAGGCTGGTAGAGGTTCTGGGAGGTGGTTTGGTGGGGAGGAGATGTGGGGTGCGGGGGGTGTGGAGAGGGGGTAGTGGCGAAGTGGAATGGAAGGTTAAGAGGCAAGATAGGAAGGGTAGTTGACAGGGTGGAGGAGTGGGTCGGGTCGGTGAGATGGCAAGGCTGAGTGTGGGGGTGGTAGGGAGAGGAGGAAGAGATGGGGGGGGGTGTTTGGGATCAGGCACAGTCTCCAGAATGTTAATGTGGGGAATGGGGATGGGATACGGGATTGGGAATAGTGGTAATGGGGAGGGGAATGGGATTATGGGAATATAGGGAATGTGGAGAGGTAATAGTGATATAGGGAATGGGAGGAAAGGGAAGGTAATTGGATTATGGAAATGGGAATAGTGTGTAATGGGGAGAGGGTTGACATTATGGGAATGGAGAGAGGGATTTGGGGTGCTGGGGAGGGGACTGGAGATATGGTATTGGGAAGGGGGATAAGGAAATAGGGAGTGGGATTGGGTGGAGTTGTGGAGGGGATTGGGGATATGGGAATGTGATTGGTAGGTTTTGGGGAGGGGGTGGGTGTGGTGGAGATGGGCTTGGGAATATGCGAATGGGGGATGGGGAAATGGGAAGAGTGAGTGGGTATGGGGTGGTGGAGGGAAGGAGAGTGGGGACTTGGGAATGAAGAGGGGAATTCGGGTTGGTGGGGAGGGGATAGGGGATGGGGATATAGGAATGGGAATGGGGAGGGGGATTTGGGATTGGTGGGGAGGAGATGGGGATATGGGGATGTAGGAATGGAAATGGGGAGGGAATGGGAGATATGGGGATAGGGATGTAGGAATGGGGATGGGAATGGGGAGGGGATGGGAGATATGGGGATGGGGATGTAGGAATGGGGAGGGGGGTGGAGAACGAGTTGAACTCTTGCCCCACAGAGTCTCGAACAGGAACTGAGCTGGCACTAGGACCCGGCGGCCTCCCCTGCCTTTGGCAATGTTTTGTGTGTTTGAAATTCCTTGTTGTTGTTTCTCTGAGAGTGTGTGTTTGGGTCTGTTTTCCTTGGGACCTCCTCCCTCCCTCCTGCAGATGGGGATGGAGGTCTGCTGTCCCACTCGGCCCCTCTCTGGCTGCTGGCTCACCCTCAGGGGGAGGGGGTGCAGGTGAAATCTCTGGTGGATCCTCCCTCCCCCCCCAGCTCCTGTTCCTGCATTTTAACCCAGAGCCAGGGCTGCTGTGTTCCTGTCTGTGTCTGTGTCTGTCTGTGTGTGTGTGAGTGAGTGAGTGAGTGAGTGTGAGCAGGGGAGCTCTCTCTCTCTCTGTGAGTGTGAGACAGGAGCAGACACACACTCACACTCACTGGGAATACTGAAGGAGCGATGATTTTGATCCTGCACCACATACTCATCGCCCTGTTTCGATCTTTCAGGCGAGGACAGCAGCTTCATACAAAAGCAGACATCAACCCGTCCAGTTCCGTGGCTGTGCAGGTAAAATTGCCGCTGTTCTGTTGCTTATTTCCTCTCTCTCTCTCTGGGGTTTATTTTGAACGGCTGCAGAATTGCTTTGTGTGTGTCAGGAGTCCGAGACAGTATTGATGGGGATGGAATGGACACAACACAACCCAGCCTGACAATTGCTGTCCCCCAGCCCAGACCCACTGCAGGAGGGGGGTGGGGGTGGGGAGTGTGTGTAGGGGTGGGTCTGGGGAGAGGGTGAACCCAATCCCCCCCCCCTCCCCCCCCCTCACTTGCTGTGTCTCCTTGTGTGGTTTGTGTAACCCCTCACCAACCCCACCCCTGTCCCATACCCAGCCCAGAGAGGAGACCCTGTGCTAGGTTTCAAACTGCTGGCTTTATTTTCCTGCCTTATTCTCCTGAGGCACCTATAACCTCTCTTTGCCCTTCTCTCCCTCCATCCCGGGTACCACACCTCCCACCTTCCACCCCTCACTGTTTTAACCAATTCCTCTCCCCTTCTCTCTCTCTCTTTCTTTCTGTCTTTTTCTCATTCACTCTATCTTCGTCTCACTCTGTCTCTCTCTCTCTGAATGTTGTTCTCTCTCACTATCTCTCTGTCTCAATGCATCTGTCTCTCTCTTTCTCGACCTCTCTCTCTGTCTGTCCTTCTCTCTGCCTCTCTTTCAGTCACTCTCTTTCTTTCGATGTCTTTTCCTCAGTCACTCTGTCTCTCTCTGTTTTTCTCTCCCTCTGTCTTTCTCACTGTCGTTCTCTCTCAGTATCTCTCTGTCTCACTCTATCTCTCTCACTTGCACTGTCTGTTTCTCTCTTTGTTCTGTTTTTCTCTCTCTCTCTGTCTCCCTCTCTTTTTCTCAATCTCTCTCTCTCCATCTCTGTCTCTCTGTCACTGTGTGTAGTTCTCTGTGTGTGTGTCTCTGTCTCTGTCTCCGTCTCCATCTGTTTGTCTGTCTGTCTCTCTCTCTCTGTTTGTATGTGTGTGTTTTTCTTTCTCTCTCTCTGTCTCTGTGTGTGTATCTGTGTGTGTGTCTCTGTCTCTGTCTGTCCCTCTCTCTCTCTCTGTCTGTCTGTGTGTCTCTCTCTCTCTGTCTCTGTGTGTCTGTCCCTCTCTCTCTCTCTGTCTGTCTGTGTGTCTCTCTCTCTCTGTCTCTGTGTGTCTGTCCCTCTCTCTCTCTCTCTCTCTCTCTCTGTCTCCCTCTGTCCATTGTGTGTAGGTTTGTGCTTGCTGTAACATAGCCTTTCCCCTGGCCCTTTTCCTATCCAAGGTGCACTGGCAGGTGCCAGCTGGGTATGGGAGCCAGGGAATGGGCAATCCTGCTGTCAAACATGGGATCCTCACTGCTGGCCTGTAAGAGGATGAGACAAATAAACCCCAATACCCTCCACCTGCCCAAACACAATGGGCACCACCCCCGACCCCCCGAATATCCTGGCTCAGTGGTCAGAGCTGCCTCTATTCCTGCACTGGAGAATTTCAGGGAGCAGTCACCTCAAAGGTTGACTGAGCCAATCAGCAGGCAATTTGACTGTGGGAGGCATCGCACAGTCTGGCTGTGTTCCATGTGTGTGTGTGTGTGTATTAGCTGCCATGCTTGGCTGGGGATAAGGCTGAACCCCATTAGTCAGCAAGATTCGATTCCTAATGTAACCCCCATGGACCCCCCCATTGGCTGTTTTGGTTAATGTGTTCCCTCTGGAAATTATTGCAAATAAAAGCCTTCCGGAATCTTTCAGTCTCTTCCACAGCTGCTGACTTTATTATTCCTTTTGTGTAAATGTTGAATGTGGCAGAGGAGTTAATTAAGGTCCTGTCTTGGATGGTGTTAGGAATAAACTGCACAAAGAGGCCACTCGGTCCCTCCAGCCTGGACTAGCCTCTTTTTAATTGGCTGATGTTAAGTCCACCGCTGTACCTCGGCTGTGGGGAGAAAGTGGAGGAGGCGTGAGGTGCGGTACTCACTCAGAGAGCTCACACAGGTAACTCTGAGCTGAATGGGCTGTGCGGTGGTCACTCTGCAACTTGTGTGAGTTGGACATACCGTGCCTGCTTTCCCATCCCCGTGTCAGGACGGGTGATGTTGTCCAAGATGAGAAATTTCATTGACATGTCTCTTTTCAGTGAGATCCAGGGGAAATCCAGAGCGAGATGCGGGTGACTGAGGTGTCAGTGGGGGAGCACTTTGGGGCCAGTGACCATAACTCCATTTGTTTTAAAATAGTGCTGGAAAAGGATAGAGCCAATCAAAAAGTTAAAGTTCTAAAGCAGAGATTAGGTCAATTTTGACGGTATTAGACAGGAACTTTCAAAAGTAGATTGGAGGAGTGTATTTGTCATTGAAGGGAGGGTTGGGAAGTGGGAGGCCTTTAAAAATCAGATAATGAGAATTCAGAGACAGTTTGCTGCTGTTAGGGGGAATGGACAAGGCTGGTAGGTGCAGGGAGTGCTGGATGGCTCAAGAAATTGGGGCTGTGCTTAAGAAAAAGGAGGCATATGCCAGGTATAGACACTTGGGATCGAGTGAATCTCTGGAGGAGGATGAGGACAGTATGGGGGAAATCAGGGGCAAAAAGGGGACACGAAATAGCTTTGGCAAATGGGGTTAAGGAGAATCCAAAGAGATTCTATAAGTTTATTAAGAGTAACAAGTAACTGAATCATCAACATGGCCATCTATGTGTGGAACTGCTGGAGATTGGTGAGACACTAAATGAATATTTTGTCATAATTTGGAGGTCCCGGTGTTGGACTGGGGTGTACAAAGTTAAAAATCACACAACACCAGGTTATAGTCCAACAGGTTTGTTTGGAAGCACCAGCTTTTGGAGCGCTGCTCCTTCATCAGGTGATTGTGGAGTATATTCTTCCAAACAAACCTGTTGGACTATAACCTGGTGTTGTGTGACTTTTTTTAACTGAATATTTTGTGTCAGTATTTACTGCGGAGAAGGACATGGAAGCTAGAGAACTTGGGGGAAAAAAAAAGAGATGTCCATGTTACAGAAGAGGAGGTGCTGGAGGTCTTAAAATGCATTAAGGTAGATAAATCCCCAAGACCTGATCAGGTGTATCCCCAGAATATTGTGGGGAGCTAGGGAAGAGATTGCTGGGCCCCTTGCTAAGATATTTGTAGGTTAGATTCCCTACAGTGTGGAAACTGGCCCTTCGGCCCAACCAGTCCACACCGACCCTCTGAAGAGTAACCCACCCAGACCCATTTCCCTCTGACTAACGCACCTAACACTATGGGCAATTTAGCGTGGCCAATTCACCTGACCTGAACATCTTTGGATTGTGGGAGGAAACTGGAGCACCCGGAGGAAACCCACACAGACACAGGGAGAATGTGCAAACTCCACACAGACAGTCACTGAAGGCTGGAATCGAACCTGGGTCCCTGGTGCTGTGAGACAGCAGTGCTAACCACTGAGCCACCGTGCCACCCTATTTGTATCATCAATAGCCATGGGTGAGGTGTTGGAGGACTGGAAGGTGGTTAACGTAGCGCCATTATTTAAGAAGAGCTGTAAGGAAAAACCAGGGAGCTATGAGTCTGATGACAGTGGTGGGTATGTTTAGATTAGATTAGATTACTTACAGCGTGGGAACAGGCCCTTCGGCCCAATGTTGTTGGAGGGATTCTGAGGAACAGGATTTACATGCATTTGGAAAGGCACGGACTGATTGGGGATAGTCAGCATGGCTTTGTGTGTGGGAAATTGTGTCTCACTAACTAGTCTTTGAAGAGGTGACAAAGATGGTTGAATGCAGAGCGGTGGATGTTGTCTATATGGACTTCAGCAAGACATTTGACTAAGGTTCTGTATGGTAAACTGGTTAGTAATGTTAGCTCAGATTGAATTGAGGGAGAACTAGTCATTTGGATGTGAAATTGTCTTGAAGGCAGGGGACAGAGGATCATGGTAGAGGGTTGTTTTTCAGACTGGAGGCCTGTGACCAGTGGAGTGCCACAAGGATCAGTGCTGGGTTCACTACTATCTGTCATTTACATAAATGATTTGGATGTGAATACAGGGGATGTAATTTGAAAGTTTGCAGATGACACCAAAATAGGTGTTGTAGTGGGTAGTGAAGAAGATTATCTCAGAGTGCAATGAGGCCTTGATCAGGTGGGCCAAAGGGCTGAGTGACGATTGGCAGATGGATTTAATTTAGATAAATGTGAGGTGCTGTATTTTGGAAAAGCAAACCAGGGCAAGACTTATACACTTAATGGTAGGGCCCTGGGAGATATTGCTGAACAAAGGGACCTCGGGGTGCAGGTGCATAGTTCCATACATGTAGATAGGGTGGTCAAGAAGGTGTTTGGACGAATTGGGCCGAAAGGTCTGTTTCCATGCTATGTGACTCTGTGAGGAAGGTCAGTGGGTGAACAGTGTTTTTTTGGGAACATTGGCTAACCACACGAGGGAAGATGGAAGAGAAGAATAAATTGATGCCTTGTGGTGTTGACAAAAGAGAGGATGCTGGGCAGTATGGGTCTTTCTCACTGCATAGTTCTGCTCCTGTGCTTTGTATTACAAATAGGAGCTGTGGGAGCGACACCATCTTACTTGGAAAGATGTAACAAATGGAATATTTTCTGGAATCTGCTTGTACTAAAATAAGGATAACTAGCTTTAAGCCTTTTTGCGAAGTGGGAAACTATGTTGCAGCTTAATCTCTTATGTCTTTTATGAGGTTGTGTTTTTTCAATTCATTAAGGGATGAGGGTGTCACTGGCTAGCGCAGCATTTACTATCCAACCACATTGCTGTGGGTCTGGAGTCACATGTAGGCCAGACCAGGTAAGGATGGCAGTTTCCTTCCCTAAAGGACATTAGTGAACCAGATGGGTTTTTACAACAATTGACAATGGGTTCATGGTCATTATTAGACCCTTGATTCCAGATTCCTTTTGGTAATTGAATTCAAGTTTCACCATAAGGTGGGGTCGGATTTGAAGCTAAGCCCCCAGTTCGCTATCCCGGCTGAATGAAGGGCTTATGCCCAAAACATCGACTCTCCTGCTCCTCGGATGCTGCCTGACCTGCTGTGCTTTTCCAGCACCACACTTCTCATCTCGAGATTAATAGCGTAGTGATAATACCACTAGGCATCTACCTCCACCCTGTGGCACAGTCAGTTGCAGCTCTGAACCAGAAGCTAGGAGAGACGAGAAAAATCTCAGCTGGTTTTCTCTGGAGTGCTCGAGGCTGAGGGGAGACTTGATAGAAGTCTGTACAATTATGGGAGTGTAAATAGGGTTCACGGTCAGAATCGTTTTCCCAGAGTTGAAATGCCTAAAACTAGGGGGCATGCATTTTAAGGTGAGAGGGGAAAGTTCAAAGGAGATGTGAGGGGCTAGTTTCTTACACAGAGGGTGGTAAGAGTCTGGAAAGCACTGCCAGGGGGTGGAGGTAGATACGAGAGGAGGGGGGGGGGGGTTTAAGGGGTGTTTAGATAAAAACATGAGTATACAAAAGAACAAAGGGATATGGACTAAGGGGTGGGAGAAGGGATTAGTTTAATTTGGTGTCATGTTCAGCACAGCATTGTGGGCCGAAGGGGCTATTCCTGTGCTGCACTGTTCTAGGTTCTATGAATCTCACAACCAACAATTGCTGGCCAAGGAAGGTGTGTTAATAATGTGGGTAAACAGGTTGGGTATCAAACCATAATCAGCCAATGAGAGGTGGTAAGGGCAGGAACGATTCTTGCCTGATCTACAGTGAGGCCTGTGATCAAACTGCCTCAGGCAACAGCCTGGCGATATGTTCCGGCAGGAACCAACGATCGAAGCAGACATGAGCATGTGCTCGGTGGGCCGTATGGGCAAGGAAAGAGAATGAAGAAGGTGAGTAGTATATGGTCAGGATAGGAATCACCTGAGGGAGATTCAGAGTAATGGAGAATAGACACCCAAGTGTGAGAGACATGAACCACAGCCAATCACAACATTTATTGATTGGTCAGGAACATAAGCCATCTGAATGATTGACACAGCTGGGGGTGACTACAAACAGGAACACCTCACCCTGATGCTGCTTAAGGCTGTCATCACTGCCAGTGGGAACAGCAGCTGTAAGCATTGTAACCGTACAGAGTCAGGGTTTATTCAGCAGGGTCAGGGTCACTCACTGTGTAACCGTACAGAGTCAGGGTTTATTCAGCAGGATCAGGGTCACTCACTGTGTAACCGTACAGAGTCAGGGTTCATTCAGCAGGGTCAGGGTCACTCACTGTGTAACTGTACAGAGTCAGGGTTTATTCAGCAGGGTAAGGGTCACTCACTGTGTAACCGTACAGAGTCAGGGTTCATTCAGCAGGGTCAGGGTCACTCACTGTGTAACTGTACAGAGTCAGGGTTCATTCAGCAGGGTCAGGGTCACTCACTGTGTAACTGTACAGAGTCAGTGTTTATTCAGCAGGGTAAGGGTCACTCACTGTGTAACCGTACAGAGTCAGTGTTTATTCAGCAGGGTAAGGGTCACTCACTGTGTAACCGTACAGAGTCAGGGTTTATTCAGCAGGGTAAGGGTCACTCACTGTGTAACCGTACAGAGTCAGTGTTTATTCAGCAGGGTAAGGGGTCACTCACTGTGTAACCGTACAGAGTCAGTGTTTATTCAGCAGGGTAAGGGTCAATCACTGTGTAACCGTACAGAGTCAGGGTTTATTCAGGAGGGTAAGGGTCACTCACTGTGTAACTGTACAGAGTCAGTGTTTATTCAGCAGGGTAAGGGTCACTCACAGTGTAACCGTACAGAGTCAGTGTTTATTCTGCAGGGTAAGGGTCACTCACTGTGTAACTGTACAGAGTCAGGGTTTATTCAGCAGGGTAAGGGTCACTCACTGAGTAACCGTACAGAGTCAGTGTTTATTCAGCAGGGTAAGGGTCACTCACAGTGTAACCGTACAGAGTCAGTGTTTATTCTGCAGGGTAAGGGTCACTCACCGTGTAACCGTACAGAGTCAGGGTTTATTCAGCAGGGTAAGGGTCACTCACTGTGTATCCGTACAGAGTCAGGGTTTATTCAGCAGGGTAAGGGTCACTCACTGTGTAACTGTACAGAGTCAGGGTTTATTCAGCAGGGTAAGGGTCACTCACTGTGTAACCGTACAGAGTCAGTGTTTATTCAGCAGGGTAAGGGTCACTCACTGTGTAACCGTACAGAGTCAGGGTTTATTTATTCAGCAGGATAAGGGTCACTCACTGTGTAACCGTACAGAGTCAGTGTTCATTCAGGAGGGTAAGGGTCACTCACTGTGTAACCGTACAGAGTCAGTGTTCATTTAGCAGGGTAAGGGTCACTCACTGTGTAACCGTACAGAGTCAGTGTTTATTCAGCAGGGTAAGAGTCACTCACTGTGTAACCGTACAGAGTCAGGATTTATTCAGTAGGGTAAGGGTCACTCACTGTGTAACCGTACAGAGTCAGGGTTTATTTATTCAGCAGGGTAAGGGTCACTCACTGTGTAACTGTACAGAGTCAGTGTTTATTCAGCAGGGTTAGGGTCACTCACTGTGTAACCGTACAGAGTCAGTGTTTATTCAGCAGGGTAAGGGTCACTCACTGTGTGACCGTACAGAGTCAGGGTTTATTCAGCAGGGTAAGGGTCACTCACTGTGTAACCGTACAGAGTCAGTGTTTATTCTGCAGGGTAAGGGTCACTCACTGTGTAACTGTACAGAGTCAGGGTTTATTCAGCAGGGTAAGGGTCACTCACAGTGTAACTGTAATGTGTCAGTGTTCATTCAGCAGGGTAAGGGTCACTCACTGTGTAACCGTACAGAGTCAGTGTTCATTTAGCAGGGTAAGGGTCACTCACTGTGTAACCGTACAGAGTCAGGGTTTATTCAGCAGGGTAAGGGTCACTCACTGTGTAACTGTACAGAGTCAGTGTTTATTCAGCAGGGTAAGGGTCACTCACTGTGTAACCGTACAGAGTCAGTGTTTATTCAGCAGGGTAAGGGTCACTCACTGTGTAACCGTACAGAGTCAGGGTTTATTCAGCAGGGTAAGGGTCACTCACTGTGTAACCGTACAGAGTCAGTGTTCATTCAGCAGGGTAAGGGTCACTCACTGTGTAACCGTACAGAATCAGTGTTTATTCAGCAGGGTAAGGGGCACTCACTGTGTAACTGTACAGAGTCAGTGTTTATTCAGCAGGGTAAGGGTCACTCACTGTGTAACCGTACAGAGTCAGTGTTTATTCTGCAGGGTAAGGGTCACTCACTGTGTAACCGTACAGAGTCAGTGTTTATTCATAGAAAGGTAGAAACTAGTAGCTGGAGTAGACCATTCAGCCCTTCCAGGCCTGCTGTGCTGTTTTATGTGGTCTGGGAAGGTCCTTTCTCTCAATGCTACATTCTTGCTTTGTCCCCATGTCTTTTAAAATTACAAAGAATGATATCTCTTCTGAATATAGTCAGTGATGTGTTCTCCACAGTGTCCTGTGGGAGAGAATTGCACAGGCTCACTCCTGTCTGAGTGACGAAATCTTTCCTCCTCTCATTCTAAAGTGGTCTACCCTGTAACCTGACAGTGGGTCCCTGGATTGAGTCTGTCCAGCCTCTATGAGAATGTTATATATTTCAATGAGATCCCCCTCTCCCCCCCCCTTGTAATCCCCAGTGAATATGAACCCAATCAGACCAACCTCTTCCCCCTATAGCACAGTCCCCGGTATCAGCCAGGTGTCTCGCTGCTATCCTCCCTCTGTAACAGGTATGTCCTTTCTAATGGAGGACAACACTACACCCAGTCCTGGACAGGGTCCTGGGTAATCCAGCACGCTAAGGGTTAACCCAACAGTGGGAGGTTTATAATAAGTTTGTTGCTCCTGCTGCTCAGAAACGATGGACTGTGTTCAGTTTGTTGGGGAATTGTTTAGTTGCGAGCAAGTAGTGAGTGGGTTTAAGAGCCTGTTGTGCTTGTGTTGGGGCTGATGTTATTGTCTCCAGGTTTATTCCGTTTGCTCGCTCCTGGGTTTTTTTTAGTGAATTGCCGCGGTGTCACTGATTCTTGTGTTCATGCTCCCTCAGCTCCCACAGCTTGGATCACACCTCACCCACTGATGTCCTTCCCATGGACATCATCACCCCAACACCCCCCACCCCACCGGCTCCTCGTATACTGTACCCCACACACCCCTCTCCCCCCCCGTACCCCACACACCCCTCTCCCCCCCCCCGCCGTACCCCACACACCTCTCTCCCCCCCGCCGTACCCCACACACCCCTCTCCCCCCCCCCCGCCGTACCCCACACACCCCTCTCCCCCCCGCCGTACCCCACACACCCCTCTCCCCCTGTACCCCACACACCCCTCTCCCCCCCGCCGTACCCCACACACCCCTCTCCCCCTGTACCCCACACACCCCTCTCCCCCTGTACCCCACACACCCCTCTCCCCCTGTACCCCACACACCCCTCTCCCCCTGTACCCCACACACCCCTCTCCCCCTGTACCCCACACACCCCTCTCCCCCTGTACTCCACACACCCCTCTCCCCCTGTACCCCACACACCCCTCTCCCCCCCTTTATCCCACACACCCCTCTCCCCCCCGCCGTACCCCACACACCCCTCTCCCCCTGTACCCCACACACCCCTCTCCCCCTGTACCCCACACACCCCTCTCCCCCTGTACCCCACACACCCCTCTCCCCCTGTACTCCACACACCCCTCTCCCCCTGTACTCCACACACCCCTCTCCCCCTGTACCCCACACACCCCTCTCCCCCCCTTTATCCCACACACCCCTCTCCCCCCCTGTACCCCACACACCCCTCTCCCCCTGTACCCCACACACCCCCTCTCCCCCCCCCCCGTACCCCACACACCCCCTCTCCCCCCCTGTACCCCACACACCCCTCTCCCCCTGTACCCCACACACCCCTCTCCCCCCCGTACCCCACACACCCCTCTCCCCCCCGTACCCCACACACCCCTCTCCCCCCCCGTACCCCACACACCCCTCTCCCCCCCGTACCCCACACACCCCTCTCCCCCCCCGTACCCCACACACCCCTCTCCCCCCCGTACCCCACACACCCCTCTCCCCCCCGTACCCCACACACCCCTCTCCCCCCCGTACCCCACACACCCCTCTCCCCCCCGTACCCCACACACCCCTCTCCCCCCCCGTACCCCACACACCCCTCTCCCCTCCCCGTACCCCACACACCCCTCTCCCCCCCGTACCCCACACACCCCTCTCCCCCCCTGTACCCCACACACCCCTCTCCCCCCCCGTACCCCACACACCCCTCTCCCCCCCTGTACCCCACACACCCCTCTCCCCCCCTGTACCCCCACACACCCCTCTCCCCCTGTACCCCACACACCCCTCTCCCCCCTGTACCCCACACACCCCTCTCCCCCCCCGTACCCCACACACCCCTCTCCCCCCTGTACCCCACACACCCCTCTCCCCCCCGTACCCCACACAGCCCTCTCCCCCCCTGTACCCCACACACCCCTCTCCCCCCTCCGTACCCCACACACCCCTCTCCCCCCCCGCCATACCCCACACACCCCTCTCCCCCTGTACCCCACACACCCCTCTCCCCCCCCCCCGTACCCCACACACCCCTCTCCCCCCCCTGTACCCCACACACCCCGCTCCCCCCCCGCCATACCCCACACACCCCTCTCCCCCCTGTACCCCACACAGCCCACTGCCCTCTGTACCCCACACACCCCACTCCCCTCCGTACCTGACACACTCCTCTCCCCCCGTAACCCACGCATCACACTTCCCCCCCCCCCCACCCCTGTACCCCACGCATCACACTCCCCCCGTACCCCACGCATCACGCTCCCCCCGTACCCCACACGCCCCTCTCTTCCTCCGTACCCCACGCCTTCTCCCCCCCCGTACCCCACACATGCCCCCCCCCGTACCCCACACATGCCCCTCTCCCCCCCCCCTCCCGTACTCCACACGCCTCTCTCCTCCCGTACCCCACACGCCCCTCTCTACCCCCCCATACCCCCACACGCCCCTCTCTCCCCCCCCGTACCCCACGCATCACGCTCCCCCCCCCCGTACCCCACGCATCACGCTCCCCCCCCCCCCGTACCCCACACATCACGCTCCCCCCCGTACCCCATGCCCCTCTCTCCCCCCGTACTCCACGCCCCCTCTCTCCCCCCTGTACCCCACACGCCCCTCTCTTCCCCCCCCCCGTATCCCCACACGCCCCTCTCTCCCCCCGTACCCCATTCCCCCTGTACACCCCTCCCCCTTTACCCCACTCTCTCCACTCCCCCAGTAGCCCACTCTCCCTGTACCCACACACCTCACTCCCCCTGTAGCCCCACCCCACCCTCACTCTCCCCACCCTCCTATAGCATCACGCTGCTGTCTCTCACCCTCTCTACCCCAAGCCCCTCTTCCCCACTCCCTCATATCTCCCCCAACCCTGTGTGAGCCCTGCTCTCTCATGGGTGCAGTCTCTCTGGAACGGGAGTACCCTTGGGGCTGTCTGTGTCCGAGTGGTTGGGACTGGGATCAGTCACAGTGCCCCAGGGCCAGTGAATATGATCTCCCTTCCTGGAGGGTCATGTACCTTGTGCAGTGTTCACACTGAGCACATGTTGGTTTTGAGCAGAGACTCCTGTGTTCCAGTTTAAAGGGTGTGTTCGTTGTCCTGGAAGCTTCAGTTTGGTTCATTCGCCCTGTCAGCCTTTCACACGCAGCCTGTAAGGAGGGACTACACACCATTCCCTCAGTCACAGCAGCCTCAGCACGTTCCTCTCTCATCTCAGTCTCACACTGTTGGGGTTTGAAGTCCCAGTGCAGAGGTTTAAACACAGGTGGACACTCTGTGCAGCATCGAGGGAGTGCTGCAGGGTCACTGACAGATGCTGTATGAAGCTGTCACTCTGTCAGTCCCCCCCCCCCCCCCCCCCTCCCCTCCCCTCCCCCTCCCCCCCCCCCCTCTCTTTCTCTTTTCTCTCTCTTCTCTCTCCCTGTCTCTCAGATGTAAAAACATTCCACACATACCGTTCTGAGGGTGTGGAGTAATTCCTTCCAGGTTCTGGCCAATAACACACCTCAACCAGCAGCATGTGAAACAGATGGAACTTGCACAGCTGGTTTTGGGATCTTGCTGTGTACAAAGTTGCTCCTCCTGTGCAGCATTAAACTGTAAAAACATTCTTCATTGGGCTAAGCAAGATGTCTGCGATAGTAACATGTCTGTGTGGGACAGTGTAGAGGAAGCTTTACTCTGTACCTAACCCCATGCTGTCCCTGCCCTGGGAGTGTTTGATGGAGGGGGACAGTGTAGAGGAAGCTTTACTCTGTACCTAACCCCATGCTGTCCCTGCCCTGGGAATGTTTGCGGGAGATGTATTTTATGACTGTGTGCCTGAACTAAATGTGGGAGGTGATGAGTGGTGCATGTGGTCAGAGAGATTTTCGGTGAATGTTGTTCGTTCTGGGACTGTGCATGGACAGTGTTAAATGTGGGTTTGACGCTACCCTCTGCCTGTGTAGTAGGAGGCCCGGGGGGGGGGGTGTGTGAATATTGTCCTTTTGACAGCGGTCCCTGTTGTTCACGACAGGCTGCAAGCGTAATATTTACTTTTCTAATTGAGTAAGACAGGAAGCAAAACACACAATTGGAGCCTGAGAATAAACACTGAAGGCTTGAGTAAAGTGTCTCTTCAAACAACTTGAGATAAGGAGGTGAAGCAGTGAAGCACTGTCAACAGCACCGGGCAGGTGCTCCTCAGGATTAGCAGCTACTGACAACATCAGTTCACCCTCCTACCCTCACTCCGCCTCCCGGAAAACACCCAATCCAAACCTTCCCAGACTGGAGCAACGTGGATACAAAGCTGGATGAGTGATGGGAAACAGGCAGTCATGGTCAATGGCATTTCTCAGGCTGGGAGAAGGATTGGAGTGGTGTTCCTCAGGGGCTGGTGTTCGGATCCTGCTTTTCCTGTTCTATATCAATGATGGTTTGGCGACGTCGGTGGTGGACTGGGGTGTACAAAGTTTTTTTTAAAAAAATCACACAACGCCAGATTAGAGTCCAATAGGTTTAATTGGAAGCACTAGCTTTCAGAGCACTGCTCCTTAGTTAAAAATCACACAATACTAAGTTTATTTGGAAGCACTTCTTTTCAGAGTACCACTCCATAACCACCTGGTGAAGGAGCAAGACTCCGAGAGCTGCTGTTTCCAAATAAACCTGTAACCTGATGTTGTGCGATTTCTAACTAATATTAATGATCCAGATCTTGTGCAGGGGTCATTTTCAAGATTTCCAGATGACACTAAACTTGGAAGAATTATAAACCATTAGGAGGACAATGTGGGAGTCCAGAAGGATATTGACCAGTTGATGGAGTGTGTGAATAGAGACCGCAGTTTATCAAGCACACAGTGTCCTCAGCGTTATTAATACGGGTATAGGGTACAGGAGCGAGGAGGTGATCCGGGACTTGTACAAGACACTTGTTGGACCTCAGCTGGAGGTTTGGGTACAGCTGTGGGTGCCACGTTATAGGAATGCATCTTTAGGGAGAGCAGAAATGATTTACAAGGATGGTTCCAGGGATGAGAAATGTCCGTGATGAGGAGAGATTGAGACGATGAGGAATCTGGACAGAATAGACTGGGAGGAACTGTTTCCACTTGTAAAATCGGAGGGCCTAGGTTTAAGATGATATACAAATGAAGTAAGGATGATGTGAGATTTTCTTTTTCACTCCGTAATTAGTTAGGGTGTGGAACACGCTACCTGGAAATGTGGTGGGGGCAGGTTTAATGAAAGCACCTGAGAGAGACATTGGATGGCTGTTTGGTTGGAAATGGTGTGCAGTGATATGGGGTAACAGCAGGAGATTGGCATTAGGGGATAGAACCAGTGCTGGCACAGGGGGCTGAGCGGCCTCCTTCTGTACCATAACAAGTTTTGAGATTCTCACCTTGACGGTTTGATTAGATTAGATTACGTTACAGTGTGGAAACAGGCCCTTCGGCCCAACAAGTTTGCTGTGGCTGAGTTGGCAACGGCCTCCCATCTCATCCACACCGTGTTGGGGTTCAAGTTCCATTCCAGGTGGGTGCTCCCAGGGCCGGACTGAGGGGGTGCTGCACTGTCAGAGGGCCCACCTTTGAGATGGTGTGAAAGGTCACATGACGGCTCCTTGAAACAGAGCCGGCTGTCTGTTGTTAACTCTGTTAGTAAATGATGACAGAGTACGGTGTCAGTCTGTTCCTTCATGGGCATCACTCGGATCTGTTGCCCATTGCTAATTGTCCTTGAGCTGACCGATATGCAGGAACATAGAGATGAGGTTCTAATCAGACCAGCCGCGAACTCGCTGATTGGTGATGCAGCCTCGAAGGGCCTGCTCTTGTTCCTTGTTCACATGGTGAGGGTGTGAGTGGGTGTAGGACTAATTAGGCAGCACTGTCACAGAGCTGCCTACTTGCAGAGCGCTTCAGAGAACATCTCCGGGAGCTTCCTCCATCGCTGCTCCCTCACCACCTGACGCCTGGAGGAAGAACACCCTTCAACCCCAGGGCATCAATGTGGACTTCACCAGTTTCCTCATTTCCCCCCCCCCCCCCCCACCCCCCTTACCCCAGTTCCAACCTTCCAGACCTGTCCCACTTGTCAATCTCCCTTCCCACCTATCCACTCCACCCTCCTCTCCAACCACCTATTGCAGTCTCAGCTACCTCCCCCCCCACCCCCCCAACAGCACCCCCCTCCCATTTATCTCTCCACCCCTGAGGCTCCCAGCCCGATTTCCTGATGAAGGGCTTTTGCCCGAAATGTCGACTCTCCTGCCCCTCAGGTGCTGCCTGACCTGCTGTGCTTTTCCAGCACCACACCCTCTCGACTCTGATCTCTAGCACCTGGAGGCCTCACTTTTGCCTTGCACTGTCACAGAGACAGTGGGATGGGCTGAACAGCCTCCTCTTGTGCTATCAGATTCTGCAAGTGTTTGATGTGAAAGCTTGCTCTCCATCTTGGCAAAACCAAACAATAGCGTTCTGCAGTGTTCCTTGTGCAGTTGTTGTGGCCTTCTCTCTATCTCTCAGGCTCTCTTGTCCCTTTCTCCAGTAGTGTCAATGTTGCTTAGGGATTTACAGGCCGCTCTTCCACATACTGGTTGGCGTGAATACACATCAGATAATATGTGGCTCGGAGCAATCCACTGCTTTGTAATTCAGTCCAGTGGCTGTGAATACAAACTGTGCTGGAAAGCTGTGTCGTTGATCAGTCGGGCTGGAGGGAGAGGTGGTACTGAGGCCAGCTGGATACTTCTTCTAAAGAGCTAGCATGGAGATGATAGGATGAATGGTCTCCGTCTGCTCTGTAAGAGTCTGGTATCAGCAGTGTCGCGTGAAGCAGTTAGGACCTGAAAGGGTTCACTGACTTCACGTGATAAACTCAGGATATGAAGGCAGCGCCTACAGGAAGGTGCTAATCAAGTCCCACTCCTTGTTAAAGTGCCATATAGCGACAGTAATGTCCACTTAGAGCCAGGTCTGGTGTGAGGTCCTTCCAAGGAATGTTAGTCTCTCAGTTGTAATGTCACCTATCTCTCTGGAATAAATCCACAAATTAAAGTGGAATACTGCAGTTGCTGGAAATCACGCAATGTTACAGCTTGACCACATAGCAACACACACACTCACACACACAGGATTAGGCCATTCAGCCCCTCAAGCCTGTTCCACCATTCAGTGAGTCTCTACAGCCTAACTCCATTTACCTGCATTTTGCTCATTTTTGGATTCTGGGAGGAAACCCGAGCACCCGGAGGAAACCCACGCAGACACGGGGAGAGTGTGCAAACTCCACACAGTCAGTCACCTGAGGGTGGGATCGAACCCTGGCATTGGGAAGCAGCAGTGCTAACCACTGAGCCACCATGCCACCCATACCCTTCCCTACTCGGTTGTCAGTAGCTGAAACCGATACAATAAAAGGGATTCATGGCCATGAATGTGCCCAAGGAATCTCCAATAATTCTGGCATCCATGACCCGAAGAGATAGGACTAGGAGTAGGCTATTCGGCCCGTCAACTCTGCTCTGCCATTCAATGCTGATCGTTTTCTAGGTTGGCGGAGCTGGTATTTGAAAATACACCAAGCAGGATAGGGTTAAAAATCATACTTAACAAGAGACAAAATTATATTTATCACTAAAACAGGCACTCCAATGTAACTTTGGTCTCCCACTTGGGGTAGTATAGTGGCCCATTGGACAACACTGCTACCTCACAGAGCCAGGGACCCGGGTTCGATTTCACCCTCAGGCAACTGTCCGTGTGGAGTTTACACATTCTCCCCGTGTCCTCTGGGTGCTCTGGTTTCCTCCTCCCCCAGACCAGAAATGAGATCAGGTGGATTGGCCATGCTAAATTACCCGTAGTGTTCAGGGATGTGCAGGGTTAGCTGTGGGAAATGCAGGGATACTGGGATAGAGTCGGGGAGGTGGGTCTGGTTGGGATGATCTTTGGAGAGTCTGTGTGGGCTAGATGGGCTGAATGGCCTGCTTCCACACTGTAGGGAATCTATGATTCCACGTTGTCATGTCTGTAAATCCTGCAGCCCATGTCTTAAGTCTGAATGAATCCTGTGCTCACTGCCCTACACTGGCTCCCAGTCGGGCGATGTTCCGATGTGCTGATTTTAATTGTCCCAGTATTGGTGAAGGAGCCTTCAACTACCAGGATCCTTGTGTCTGGATTTCCCTCTCCAAATCTCCCAGCCTCTGTCGTCTCATCTAAGATGGACCTGTTCCTTTATAAGAACTTGGAGCTGGAGGAGGCCATTCAGCCCCTCGTGCCTGTTCCACCATTTAATACGATCGTATCTGATCTCATCTCCGCCTCAACCCCCCCCACTTTCCTGCCCACTCTCCATCACCCTTAAACCTATTACTCGTTAAAAATCTGTCTATCTCTTCCTTAAATTTACCCAGTGTCCCAACACACTCTGGGGGAGTGAATTCCACAGATTCGTGACCCACTTGGAGAAGTAAATTCTCCTCCTCCTCCCTGTTTTAAATTGACCGCCTCTTATCGTAAAACTTTGACTCTTTGGTTAAACTTTGTTTTTGTGCCTGGAGGGTCAGTACTTCAGCTGGAACAGCATCTACCTCCTTAAGCTGCTCGCTTTAATAATGTCAATATTTAACCATGTCATTTCAAGTTAACCAAGGTCTAGAATCTGAATGGGTCTGTACTCTGTAACAGGCACAGCCCTTCTCCATATCGCTGTGTTGTTAGATAGGGGAGGCCAGCAGGCAATGTATGCAGAAAGCTGCAACACAAAGGGACTTAGGGTGGGGTGGGGACTTGTACATGAACCACAGAAAGCTAGCACACTGGGTTAGCAGGGAATCAGGAAGGGTCATGGGATGTTGGCCCTTATTTCAAGGGGGTTGGAGTATAAGAGTAGGGAGGTCTTACTGCAACTGTACAAGGTGCTGGGGAGGTCACTGATGGAGCACTGTGAGCCGTTCCCATCCCTTATTTAAGGAAAGATATCATTTCATTGGAGGCAGTTCAGAGAAGGTTCACTAGGCTGGTCCCTGGGACGGGGAAGGATTGTTTTCTGAACAAAGGTTAAACAGGTTGGGACTCTACTCCCTGGAGTTTAGAAAAATGAGAGGGGATCTCACTGAAACATCCAGGGCTCTTAAGGGGCTTGAGTGGGTCAATGCTGAGAGGATGTTTCCCGTCATGGGAGGGTCTAGGACCAGAGGGTATAGGCTCAGAATAAAGGGGCACCCATTTCAGACTGAGATGGGGAGGAATTTCTCCTGAGGTTTGAGAGTCTTTGGAACTCCTTGTCACAGAGAGCTGTGAGGGCAGAGTCCTTGTGGATATTTAAGGCTGAGAGAGATTCTTGATCAGTCGGGGAATTAAGGGTTATAGGGGAAAGGGCAGGAAGGTGGACATGAGGAGTGTCAGGATCAGCCATGATTCTATTGAAGGGGGGAGCAGGCTTGAGGGGCTGAATGGCCCACTCTTACTTGATGTCTTCTGGTCTTAATTTCTATCCCTGAGGTAGGACTGTGTGATCAACGTTACTGCATCCAGCTACATTACACTGTGAGACAAATTGGCTAGCTATTTCAAAGAGCTGACACTGGCTCGATGGGCCGAAAGGCCTCCATCTGATCCCTAAGATTTAATGTTTCTGTTTGGAAAGGAAGGAGGTGTAGGGGCCAAGGTTTGTGCACTCTGGCATAGAATGTTGGAGTACTTTCCAAAGCTATGATTTGCTGATTCTCAACAGCCAACACATCTCCCTTCACATCAGAGTGAGTTATTTTCATCTCATTAAGAATGAGGACAGTTTGTTTTGGGAAATAAAGTTGTTCCAACTGGGCTTTAGGGAGATAAATACAAGCTCCTGTTCAAATAAATTGTGAAAAGGACATAAAGAGGCTGAGAAGAGATCTAGATGTGATGGAGTGGACAAGCATTTGGCAAGTAGAGTATAATGTGTGAAAATTTGAGATTGTCCATTTTGAGAGGAAGAGTTTAAAAAGAAGCACATGATCAAATAGGTGAGAGTTTGCAGAGGGAACAGAGTGTCCTAATGTGTGAATCACGAAAGGTTGCAATATTTTGCCACGATGAAGGTCTCCAAACCCTCCGTTTCTTCCCCTCACGCCGTCCCAACCAGTACCCTCCCACCCACACCCTCATCCCCCCTGGCTGAACTGGTCTGCACACTCAACAACTTCTCCTTCCAACCCTCCCATTTCCTCCAGACCAAAGAGGTAGTCATGGGCCCCTGCATGGCACCCAGCTATGCCTGCCTCTTCGTTGGGTACGTGGAACAGTCCATCTTCCGTAGTTACACTGGCACCACCCCCCACCACTTCCTCCGCTACATTGATGATTGCATCAGCGCCACTTTGTGCTCCTACAAACGGTTCACCAACTTCATAAACACCTTCTACCCCCACTTCAAGTTCACCTGGACCATCTCAAGTACCTCCCTCCCCTTCCTCGACCTCTCCATCTACATCTCTGGTGACCAACTAACCACTGACATCTTCTACAAACCCACCGACTCCCACAGCTACCTGGATTACACCTCCTCCCACCCTGCCTCCTGCAAAAATGCCATCCCGTATTCCCAATTCCTCCGCCTCTGCCGTATCTGCTCCCAGGAGGACCACTTCCACCACAGAACATGCCAGATGGCCTCCTTCTTCAAAGACCGCAATTTCCCCTCCCACGTGGTTGATGATGCCCTCAGCGCATCTCATCCACATCCCGCCCTTCTGCCCTCGAACCCCACCCCTCCAACTGCAACAAAGACAGAACCCTCTGCTCCCTCACCTTCCACCCCACCAACCTCCGGATACGTCACATCACCTTCTGACATTTCTGCCACTTACAAACAGACCCCACCACCAGAGAGATATTCTCCTCCCCACCCTATCTGCGTTCCAGAGAGACCATTCCCTCCATGACTCCCTCGTCAGGTCCCTCACCCCTTCCATCAGCCCATTCTTCCCTCCTGGCACCTTCTCCTGCCACCGCAGGAATTGCAAAACCTCCCCCCTCACCTCAATCCAAGGCCCCAGAGGAGCCTTCCACATCAGACAGAGAGTTACCTGCACTTCCACACACATTGTTTACTGTGTCGCACCCGATGTGGTCTCCTTTACATTGGGGCGTGGCTGAACACTTCAACTCCCCCTCCCACTCCGCCAAGGACATGCAGGTCCTGGGCCTTCTCCATCGATGCTCCAACACCTGGAGGAAGAACACCTCATCTTCCACCTCAGGACCCTGCCACCACATGGGATTAATGTGGATCTCACCAGTTTCCTCATTTCCCCTCCCCCCACCTTATCTCAGATCCAACCTTCCAGTACAGCACCGCCCTCATGACCTGTCCCATCTGATCATCTCCCTTCCCATCTATCTGCTCTCTGACCTTTACCCCCCATCTCCATCCACCTAGCCCACTCTCAGCTACCTTCCCCCCCCCACCCCCACTCCCATTTATCTCTCAGTCCCTGACTCACATCCTCATTCCTGATGAAGGGCTAATGCCCAAAACATCGACTCTCCTGTCCCTCGGATGCTGCCTGACCTGCTGTGCTTTTCCAGCACCACTCTCGAATCTGATCTCTAGCATCTGCAGTCCTCACTTTCCCTGAAAGCAAGTAATCAGGGCAGCCAATAGAATGTTAATGTCAATGTGTTGATATCATAGGGCATGTCATTAGGAAGGAAGAGGTTTTGAGCATCTTGAAAAATATTACGGTGGATCAGTCCCCAGGGCCTGATGGGATCTATCCCAGGATACCGAGGGAGGTAAGGGAGGAGATTGCTGGGGACTTGACAGAGATCTCTGCATCCTCTTTAGCTACAGAGGTGCCAGGAGGCTGGAGGATAGCCAATGTTGTTGCTTTGTTGAACAAGAGTAATTCAGGATATTATGGGGCGGTGAGTCTTATATCAGTGGTTGGGCAACAATTAGAGGAGAGTCTTGGGAACAGGATTTACTCACATTTGGAAAAGAATGACTTATTAGGACTAAAGTTAAAAATCACACAACACAACACAATGTGATAACACAAGGTGATAGTCCAACAGGTTTATTTGAAAAAAACTAGCTTTCGGAGCTCTGTCCCTTCGTCAGGTGGTTGTGAGGGAGCAGTGTTCCAAAAGCTAGCGCTTCCGAATAAACCTGTTGGACTATAGCCTGGTGTTGTGTGAGTTTAACTTTGTCCACCCCAGTCCAACACTGGTTCCTCCAAATCATTATTAGGGATAGCCAGCATGGCTTTGTGCAGGGAGACCTGAGTTCATAAAAGTGATTGGGTTTCCTGAGGAAGTCACGAAGGTGATTGATGAGTTGATGTTGTCTACATGGACTTTACTAAAACATTTAGCAAGATCCCTCATGGTAAGCTGGTCGAGAAATCACAGCGGATTCACAGGGAGTTGGTAGGTTGGATACAAAATTGTTTTGGTCATAGGAAACATAGCAAACAGTTGTGGAGGGTTGTTTCTCTGACCGGAGATCTGTGACCAGTGGTGGTCCACAAGAGCCAGAGTTGGGACCGGACGCCTGGAGGAAGAACGCCTCATCTTCCGCCTCGGGACACTTCAACCCCAGGGCATCAATGTGGACTTCAACAGCTTCCTCATTTCCCCTTCCCCCACCTCACCCTAGTTTCAAACTTCCAGCTCAGTAACTGTCCCCATGACTTGTCCGGACTTGTCCTACCTGCCTATCTCCTTTTCCACCTATCCACTCCACCCTCCCCTCCTTGACCTATCACCTTCATCTCCTCCCCCACTCACCCATTGTACTCTCTGCTACTCTCTCCCCACCCCCACCCTCCTCTAGCTTATCTCTCCACGCTTCAGGCTCACTGCCTTTATTCCTGATGAAGGGCTTTTGCCCGAAACGTCGATTTCGCTGCTCGTTGGATACTGCCTGAACTGCTGTGCTCTTCCAGCACCACTAATCCAGAGTTGGGACCGGTGCTGTTTGTAATATATAGAAATGATTTGAATGAAAATGTCAGTAGCCAGATTAGTAAATCTGTAGAAGGCTTATAAGTTGGTGAAGTTATGGACAGTGAAACAGGCTGCCAAAAGATACACCGAGATGTAGATCAATCAGAAAGCAGGATGGAGAAAAGGCAGATGGAGTTTAATCTGGATAAGTGTGAGGTGACACATTTTGGGAGGTCAAATGCAAGAGAAAAGTATACAGGAAATGGCAGGACCCTGAGGAGTACTGATAGACATAGGGATCCTGGAATGCAAGTCCATAGCTCTCTGAAAGTGGAAACACAAAGTCGAGAAGGTGGTAAAGAAGGTGTGTGGCATGTGTGCTATCATCGCTCAGAGTATCCAGTATAAAATCTGGCAAGTTATGTTGCAGCTGCATAAACATTTAGTCAGGGTCACATTGGGAGCAGTGTGTGCAGTTCTGGTTGCCACACTCTAGCAAAGAGGTGGAGACTTTGGAGAAGATGCAAATCAAGTTTACCAGGATGTTGCCTGAATTGGAGTGTATTAGCTCTAAGGAGAGGCTGGACAAACTTGGATTGTTTTCGCGAGAGTGTCAAGGGCTGAGGGATGTTTATAAAATTAAGAGAATTAGGAATAGGACAGAAAATCGGAATCTTTTTTCCCAGAATAGAATTTCTTTCTAGGGGGCATAGGTTTAAGGTGGGAGAGGGAAAGTTTAAAGGAGATGTACGAGGCAAGGTTTTTTATTTTACCCAGAGGGTGGCAGGTGCCTGGAACACGCTGCTAGGGGAGATGGGAGAGGCAGATAAAAGAGCAATATTTAAAAGGCATTTAGACAGACACATGGTCAGGAAAGGGAAGAGAGGGAGATGGACCATGTTCAGGCAAATGGGAATAGTTTAGAACAGCATCATGGTTGGCACAGCCATGGTGGGCCGAAGGGCCTGTTCCTGTACTGTGTTTATTGTGAGGGCATTTGAATAGAAATGTAGGGAGTTTATACTTCAGTTATACAGGGCACTGGTGAGACCACCTCTGGAACAGGAGTACTGTGTACAGTGTTGGTCTCCTGATTTAAGGAAGGATAGAAATGTATTGGGAGAAATTTTTGTTCTTTCTTTATTCATTTTGTGGATGTGGGTGTCACTGGCTGGGCCCAGCATTTATTGCCGGTCCCTAGAATTGGTTCAGAATAGGTTTCCCAGATCCATGCCTGGAATTGTGGACTGGATTGAGGGGGGTGGTGGGGTGGGGTGGGGGGGAGGGGGGGGGTGGATTGTATTAAGTGAGATGGTTCCCCAAGCTGGGCTTGCTTTGTCTGGAAATTCCAACAGTGGGAAACAGATGAGACCTGACGACAATCCTATTCATCTCGAAGAGAGTAAGACAGTGGCAGTGTGGCCCTCCCTTCTGCTGTCGATGTTCAAATATTTCTGGTAATTGTGTCACTGAATCTGAGTCATACTGCGGAACGCAGTCTGTCTGTTTGAGGGAGCTGGGATGCTGCATTGACCTGCTGTCCAGACTGGAGTGAACTATCACTTCCTGCACGCACGCACGCACACACACATGCGCACGCACAGGTCCATATACACACACTGATACATACACACATGCACACAGACACACACATACAGGTATATACACACACACAGATACATTCAGACACGCACACACAGATACATACACACATGCACACACAGATACATATACACACACGCACACACACAGATACACACAGGTGCATACAGACACAGAGATACATACAGACACACACGTGCACACATACACACATGTGCACACAGATACATACACACAAATACACACATCCAGATACAGATACATGCGCGCACACACACACACATACAACCCTCCCACCCCCATCTCTCCAGGCTTGTCTGAGATACACTGCCCTCCCTATGCTGCTGAAGGTCCTGCCCCAGGTCCTAGTGCACTGAGGTTAATTGGGAGGAATGTCAGGCTGCAGTAGGATGCTGGGACTTGGGAGGGTTTTAGCATCACAGGATAGCAAAGCACAGTGGGAGGCCTTTCAGCCCATTGAGTCTCATTCTACAAGCAATCCAGTTTATCCTCACATTCCTAAACCTTCTGCTCCATTGAGTTTATAAAGACATACAGAGGGTATACAGTATGAAACATTTCCCCTTGATGGAGGGATTAGTGTCTGGGGGGGGGGATGGATTTAAGGTAGAGGGCCAGGAGGTTTAGAACAGGATGTGAGGGGAAAATCAGTGTTCACCCAGAGGGTGGTGGGAACCTGGAACTCGCTGCCTGTCAGGGTAAGAGAGGCAGAAACCCTCCTCACATTGATGCAGGATTTAGATGTGAACTCGTGATACCAAGGTACACAAGTCTATGGGCCACATGCTGGGAAATGGGATTAGAATAGTTCGGGGTTGGTTTTGACCAGTACAGACTCAGTGGGCTGAAGGGCCTTTTACTGTGTTCTGTGAATCTAACCCTTTACCCCATCGATCATCAAAAATGTATCAACCTCTCCCTCAACGCTCTGAGCCCCTGGGATCGAGAATTCCAAATGTTCACTACCTTCTGAGTAAAAGTATTTCCCCTCATCATGGTGCTGAGTGGTAGACTCGGTGGGCCAAATGGCCATTTCTTGTGTTTCATCGGAATAGAAGCAGGAGTAGGCCATTTGGCCCGTCGAGCCTGTTCCACCATTCATTAAGGCCATGGCTGATCTATCCATTGTCTCAGCTCCTCCTGCCTGCATTATCCCCATAACCCTTCATTCCCCAACCACGCAGAAACCCATCCAACTGGGTCCTGAATATATTTAATGAAGCTGACTCTGTTGCTTCCTGGGGCAGAGAATTCCGTAGATTCCCCACTCTCTGGGTAAAGCAGTTCCTCCTCATCTCTGTCCTAAATCTACTCCCCCTAATCTTGAGGCCATGTCCTGTAGTCCTAGTCTCACTTACCAAAGGAAACAACTCGCCTGCCTCTCTATTGTGTCAATCCCTTTCATAGATTGTAGATAAGCTATGATCTCACCTCTATGACTCTAATACACGAAGTATGTATTGAATTCCCATCTAAAGACATCCATTCAATCTTTATCCAGCATCTCACTGGCCAGTGCATCCCAAATCCCCCAGCTCATGGGACGGATATTCCTTATTGTTGTTGAAACATATAAACAAAGACATACAGCAGGCCATTCGATCTTCAACCTGTTCCACCACCATGGCTGATCTGATTTTAACCTCCATTCTATATTCTAGACCCCCAATAATGTCTCAGCCCCTTTGAGTTCTGTTGTCAATGATCTCCATGGTGCAGAAGCTAAGGATGCGTCAAGGTTAATGGGAAAGAGGCGGGATTCCAATGGGATCAGACCTCCTAGAAAATTCCCGGTTATCGTAAGGAGCTGGAGCATTCTCCTCAGTGTTTGGATCAACTTTAAGCTTTCTTGATTGACAACCACAAGAAAGCTCGGGTCCCAAGTGCAGAGGGTAATTGAGAAGCCCAACGGGATGTTGGTCTTCATTTCAAAGGGATGGACTATAACGGTAGAGAGGCTTTGTTCAAACTATCCAAAGTGCCAGTCAGAGCACAGCTGGGGTATTGTGAATGGTTTTGGGCCCTGTATCTAAGGAGAGACATCCTGGCATTAGAGACAGTCCAGAGAAGGTTCACTCAGCCGATCCTGGGGATGGAGGGACTGTCTGATGGGGAGAGGGTGAACAGGTTGGGCCTGTACTTGTTGGAATTTAGAAAAATGAGAGGTGACCTTGTTGATTCTCAGGGACTTGACAGGGGGAGATGTGGAGCGGTTGTTTCCCCTGGTGGGAGGGTCTAGGACCAGAGGGCATCAACTCACCATAAGGGGTCACCTGTTGAAGACAGAGATGAGGAGGCATTTTGTCTCTCTGTGGGGAGTGAATCTGTGGAATCCTTTACCACAGAGGACTGGGTCATTGAGTCTATTCAGTATAAGGCTGAGAGAGACAGATTTTTAAATGGGAAGAGTGCTGGGAAAAGGCAGCAAAATGGACTTGAGGTTTATCAAATAAACTATGATCTCATTAAATGGGACAGCAGACTCAATGGGCTGAATGGCCTACTCCTGCTCCTACATATTACAATCAGTTATGGTCCTACGATCAGTGGAGTAGGATCGGAGCGCTGAGTGACCTACTCTAGTTTCTAATTTGTCTCCATCAACGTTATCGAAACCCGATTCACCGTTCCACGCTGTTTGTGGACTCTTGCATAAAGAGCTTGCTGCATTCCTTCCAACAGGCAGGACTCTCACACAAACAGTTCATTGGTTTTCGAGGTGAGGCTGCAACGGGTGCTTTAGAAATGCAGGTTCCTGACTTTCATGAGCTTCCACTGGACTATGCCACCATTGAAGTGCGGCCTCTGTAAATCCGCCATCATTCCTTCAGTTACAACACAGGCCTCTCTTCAAAATGGGCTTCATTCGTTGCAGAGAGCACCTCTGTACAGCTGCACTGCCTGGCCTGGTGATAAAACTGCTAATTAACTGCATATCTTTATCTTTTCGCTCGATCTTATCAATGCTGCCTTTACTTTATGGCATACTCCTCAGGCTGTGTGTGTGTGTCATCTGCGGTGTACAACAACAGCGAGAAGAAGTTACATTGATATAGCACCCTTTTTAAAGTGGAGGTGTGGCAGCCAGCAAGTGAATGGCAGAAAGCCCAGTCCATTGTACCCCCTGCCAACCCAGCCCAACCCTTCCCCCCCCAGCTACACCCAAAAAGAGAATCTCAACCGCGATAGCTGACTGTAGACCAGAGGTTAGAAGACAAAATGTTTATTAAATACTGTCTACAGCGTCAGAAATGGGGGAAGATTTTCAATGCGGACTTGTGCCAGTATGAGTCCGACCACATAATTAGAATTTCGCCATGGAAACGTCCAATAGCTGGAGGAGTTGGCTGAGGAAGAAAGAACGAACTATGTTTGATGTAGCACTGCTCTCACGTGCAGGTGGTACAGAGTGTGAAACAGATGCCGAAATGTTTCTGAATGTGTTCTTTCCCGGCAATAGGAATGTCGCTGGCTCGGCCCAGCATTTATTGCTCCACCCTAAATGTCCCTTGGGATGTTGGTGGATTGACTGCTCTGTAGCAGCTTGACACAGCTGTGGGACGTGTTCAGGCCATTTTAGGGCGTGTTTGAGAGCTACCCACTTTGCTTTGAGTCTGGGGTCACACGTGGGCTGGACCAGGTAAGGATGGCAGACTTCCATTCCTTTTGAATTTGATAAAGGGCTTCAGTGGATCTTATGGGATTTAAGAAACCCAGTTGGGTTTTTGCAACAATTACTAATAGAAGTAAAATTTAGAATTCGCTTTAGTGTCCCATGTGCTCAAATGAGTACTGCGAAAAGTTCACAAGTTTCCACTGACAGTGTCATCTTGGTTACAAAGGTAGCTGGGTACAGATTCTTCAGTACAAATTCTTAGGGAGAAAGTTGGAAAAATAAAGAAATAAAATATCCAGTATTGCGGAATAATAGTTTCATGGTTGTCATGAGTGAGGTCCCAACTCCACCTTTTATTAACGGAATTGAATTTCGACCAGCTACCATACTGAGATTTATCACTGTGTTGCCCAGAATGTGAGGCTGGGGTTAGTATTGGTCTGGAACACTGCCACTCCTCCGTTACCTTGACCCTCTTTTATATAGAATGTGGGTCACAGGGTGACTAATTTGTACACGGCAAGATCCCACAAATAGCGCCCCCCTGCTGGTTTCCGATCAGTGTTCATCTGGGGCTTTGACTCTACGAGAGTGCGTCCTGCCCCTCTGTCCAGGTTGCTCAGCCAGTGGGCACTGCCCAAGGGGAGATCCCTGGCTAATGTTGGTGGGAACCCCCCCAACCCTTCTCTGACTAGGCTCCCAAGATAGAGGTGGCCCATCCTGGGACTAGGGAGTGGTTTTGTTGGGGGTGAAGAAGGGGAGTCAATGGGGGTTGGAGACAAGAGCAGGGGTTGGCTATGAGTGGGGTCTCGATTGTGCACAGGTTAGTGCTGTCTGGGCTGCATTGCTTTGACATTTGTGGGGGGGGGGGGAGGGAGGTGGGAGGCAGAGGTCCCTCAGCGACCATTGTGGATGTGAATTGAGCTGATCAAGACCTCGATGGGTGGCCCAGCAGGAAAGTGAAGGTTCACCCAATGATTAGTAACGAGGAACGTGTACATACTGTCGCCAGGTTTGTGGGTGGCGCACAAATAGTTGGGAAGGCAAGTGGTGAGGATAACACAGAGTCCGCAGAGGGATTTGGACAGCTAGGTGTGTGGACAAACACTTGGCAAATGGAATATAACACAGGGTAATGTCAGCTTGCACTTGGCAGGAAGCATAGGGTAGTTGAATATTATTCAAATTGAGAAAGACTGCAGACAGGCACAGCGCAGGGGGAGTTTTCTTTCGCAATTCATTCACAGAGTGTGGGTATCGCTGGTGAAACCAGCATTTATTACCAATCCCAAAAGGGAGGTTAATTCCCCAGAGGGCAGTGAAGAGTCCACCCCATAGCTTAGGACCCAGAGTCCATCTGTGGGCTGGACGAGGAAAGGACGGCAGATTTCCTCCCCGTGTTTCCTAGTTTGGAAGGATGAGGGGTGATCTCGTTGAAGGGTAGGGAATCTTATGGGATAGATACAACAGGGATTCCTCCTCTGGGGAGGGGCAGATACAACTGGAAAGATTAGGCTAAAGATTAGGCCGTTGAGGACAGAGGTGAGAAGGATTGCCATTCCTCAGAGGGAGGAGGGTCTCTGGAATTCTCTACCCCAGAGGGTGCTGTGAGAACTCAGTCACTGAGAAAGTTCAAGATCAAAACCACTGAACTTTAGGTCATTTAAGGGAATCCAGGAACAGTGTGAAAAAATGGCTTTGATTATAGAAGACCATCCAGGATTGAGTTGGACATGAGAACAGGCTCAATGGGCCGATGGCCAATGTTTCCATACCCAACATTGGAGGACTCCATTCACCTGGCTCCTCTTTCCCCTGTTCAGTGACTTGCAATGACCTCTCTCCTGCCTCCTACACCATTAACTTGGATGTTCCCCAAAGATAAATCCTGGGCTCCTCCTATTTCTCAACTAACACCGGAGCCCACACCCACAAATGTCATCTGAAGGAGCATGGCTTCTCCTGTGTGTTGCTGCCCAGCCCCACCTGCTGGCTCCTGCCGCAAGGTTTCCTGATGCTTCATTCAGTGAAATAACGTCGTTCCAATTGGATACTGAGAAGGTTAATCCCATTGTGGTCAGTCTCCATCTGTCCATCTCCTAGTTGTTTCATTTGACCCCAAGGTGACCTTTCAGGGGTAGAGCTGCTCTGTTGTCAGTAAGATCACCAGTTTCCAACCCCATAATGTCACCATTTCTGCCTCTGTCCCAGCTCATCTGTTATTCAAACCTCTTTGAGCCTCTGTTGCCTTGGCTATTCCTACACACGTCCCGGTTGTTCTCCTGTATTCTACCATCTGGGAATCTGAGCTCATCCTCAATTACAGTCAAATCCAAACCTGCAGTCATAGAATCATAGAGATGTACAGCATGGAAACAGACCCTTCGGTCCAACCCGTCCATGCCGACCAGATATCCCAACCCAATCTAGACCCACCTGCCAGCACCCGGCCCATATCCCTCCAAACCCTTCCTATTCATATACCCATCCAAATCCCTCTTAAATGTTGCAATTGTACCAGCCTCCATCACATCCTCTGGCAGCTCATTCCATACACGTACCACCCTCTGTGAAAAAGTTGCCCCTTAGGTCTCTTTTATATCTTTCCCCTCTCACCCTAAACCTATGCCCTCTAGTTCTGGACTCCCCAACCCCAGGGAAAAGACTTTGTCTCCCAATCACCCCTGACTTTCTGTTATGCTTTGATTTTATCCATGACTTTCTCCTTCCTGCATCTATATATAACCCAGTTCCTTCATACCAGCATTTATTGCCTGTCCCTCGTTACTCCCTTGAGAAGGTGGGGTGAGCTGCCTTCTTGAACCACTGCAGTCCATGTGCTGTGGGTTGACCCACAATGTTCATAGGGAGGGTATCCCAGGACTTTAACCCAGTGACAGTGAAAGAAGGGCGATATCTTTCCGAGTCAGTCAGGGTGAAGTCAGAAGTCACACTGTGCTCTGAAAGCTTGTGATTTCAAATAAGCCTGTTGGATTATAACCTGGTGGAGAAAGTGAGGACTGCAGATGCTGGAGATCAGAGCTGAAAATGTGTTGCTGGAAAAGCACAGCAGGTCAGGCAGCATCCGAGGAGCAGGAGAATCAATGTTTCGGGCATGAGCCCTTCTTCAGGAATGAGGAGGGTGTGCCCAGCAGACTAAGATAAAAGGTAGGGAGGAGGGACTTGGGGGAGGGGTGTTGGAAATGCAATAGGTGGAAGGAGGTTAAGGTGAGGGTGATAGGCTGGAGAGGTGGTGGGGGCAGAGAGGTCAGGAAGAAGATTGCAGGTTAGGAAGGTGGTGCTGAGTTCGAGGGATTTGACTGAGACAAGGTGGGGGGAGGGGAAATGAGGAAACTGGAGAAATCCGAGTTCATCCCTTGTGGTTGGAGGGTTCCTAGGCGGAAGATGAGGTGCTCTTCCTCCAGCCGTCGTGTTGCCATGGTCTGGTGATGGACGAGTCCAAGGACCTGCATGTCCTTGGTGGAGTGGGAGGGGGAGTTGAAGTGTTGAGCCACGGGGTGGTTGGGTTGGTTGGTCCGGGTGTCCCAGAGGTGTTCTCTGAAACGGTCCACAAGTAGGCGGCCTGTCTCCCCAATATAGAGGAGGCCACATCGGGTGCAGTAAATGATGTGTGTGGAGGTGCAGATGAATTTGTGGCGGATATGGAAGGATCCCTTGGGGCCTTGGAGGGAAGTGAGGGGGGAGGTGTGGGCGCATGTTTTGCATTTCTTGCGGTTATAGGGGTAGGTGCCGGGAGTGGAGGTTGGGTTGGTGGGGGGTGTGGACCTGACAAGGGATTCACGGAGGGAGTGGTCTTTTCGGAACACTGATAGGGGAGGGAAGGGAAATATATCCCTGGTGGTGGGGTCCGTTTGGAGGTGGCGGAAATGACGACGGATGATCCGATGTATATGGAGGTTGGTGGGGTGGTAGGCGAGGACCAGTGGGGTTCTGTCCTGGTGGAGATTGGAGGGGCAGGGCTCAAGGGCGGAGGAGCGGGAAGTGGAGGAGATGTGGTGGAGAGCATCGTCGATCACGTCTGGGGGGAAATTGCGGTCTTTGAAGAAGGAGGCCATCTGGGTTGTTCGGTATTGGAGCTGGTCCTCCTGGGAGCAGATGCGGCGGAGACAAAGGAATTGGGAATATGGGATGGCGTTTTTACAGGGGGCAGGGTGGGAGGAGGTGTAGTCTAGGTAGCTGTGGGGGTTGGTCGGTTTATAGTAAATGTCCGTGCCATGTGACTTCCCCCCCAGTCCAACACCAGCACCTCCATATGAAGTCAGACCCACAATGTTCCTGAGGGAGGGAATTCCAGGATTGTGACCCAGTGACAGTGAAGGAACGGTGATATATTTCCATGTCAGGATGGGGAGGGGCTTGGAGGGGAACTTGCAGGGGGGTGGTGTTCCCATCTATCTGCTGCCCTTGTCCTTCGAGATGGAAGTGGTCGTGGGTTTGGAAGGCTCTGTCTGAAGAACTTTGGTGAATTTCTGCAGTGCATCTTGTAGATAGTACACACTGCTGCTACTGAGCGTCAGTGTTGGAGGGAGTGGGTGTTGAAGGGGTTGGATTGTCCTGGTCCTCATGCGGCTAACATGAGATCCCTCGATAAATGCGATGGGAATGAAAGCTAATCTGGTCAGGGCTGTTTCTGGGGGTTTGTGAATCAGATTCACTTCTGGAAGACTCTTGGGCTCATTAGCTGGAAGGATAAGCTTGGACATCAGGAAGTGACTGAAAACAGCAGAGACTCTTGGGAACTGTAGGCCGTGGGCAATTATGGGGCAAGTATCCACAATTGGCTTTATTGTCCTCTTGTGCGCTTGGCCAGAGTTTGTACTGATCTCAGGTTTAGAATGTTTAATCTGACCGCCAGCATTTCTGAATGACCTAGCCCCTCCTTAAAGTTAACGAGCCCTAAAGCCTCTCAGAAACCGTTCTAACACCATTGTGATTCTCATTTGTATTGTGCGTAAGAATTGAGCTGGCACTAACAATGAAGGAACAAATACACCTTTAAAAGAAAGAGTTATTCAAAATGAAAATCCGCTGAAGCTGAATTAAACTCTGTCGGTGGCAGAGGAAGGAGAGGCAGGGATCCAGAGAGGCAACAGGGACAATGGAATCCAAGTTACTTTAAAAAACCTTGCAATTTAATAATTTCATTCATTTATGAGTGTGGGAATCACTGAGGTTCCTATTCCTCAATTGCCCTTTGAGCTGAGGATTTCACTCCGTCATCGCAGAGGGCAGTTAAGAGTCAATCACATTGCCTTGGGTCTGGAGTCACATGTAGACCTGACCAGGTGAGGACAGCAGATGTCCTTCAGTAGTGAGCCAGGTGGGGTTTTACAACAACTGACGATAGTTGTCATGGTCACAATTCCAGAGATTGCCTTTCGATTCCAGCTTTTATTCATGGCATTTAAACTCCACCCTCAATTCCAGGATAGGCTCAAACTCACTTCCCCAGAGCATTAGTTGGGCTGTACTGGATTACTAACCCAGTGGCATTATCACTAGGCCACCATCTCTCCTAAGATGGGAGATGAGAATTGGATTATGGTACACGGATCCTGAGGCCTGCTCCACCATTCACTCAGATCGTCTCTGACCTTGTGTCTCTGCACCGTTTCACTGCACTATCTTCATAGCTTTTCCTCATTCACTCAAAGGATGTGGGCGTCACTTGCTGGGCCTAGTATTTATTACCTGAGCCTAAATTCGCCTTGAGAAGATCGGGGCTCAGAGGGGAATGTGCAAGGGATGGTATTCCCATGTATCTGCTGCCCTTGTCCTTCTAGATGGAAGTGGCCGTGGATTTGGAAGGTGCTGTCTAAAGACATCTTCTGAAGTCTTTCGTATCTAGAAATCTATTGATCTTTGTCTAGAACATACTCAAAGACTGAGCTTGAACATACTGAAAGACTAGGGTAGAGACCTTCCAACGATTCACCAACCTCTGAAAGAAGAAATTCCTCTTTATCTCAGTCCTCAACGGCTCCATTCCTGCACTGGCTGAGGTTACCAGGAAGGACTCTCCTTCTCAATCTCTCCCTTCGCCTGAGGCACTGTGACTCTCAGGTTAAACCATCATCAGTCGTCTCTCTCTAGTGAGAGTGCAGCTCTATGGTTCAGTGAGGCTATGGTGACTTTACCTCGGTCTATTGCAGCACTGAACACTGGTGACTTCACCTGCTGGAAACTGCTGGCCAGTCGGGTTCTGGGTCCTAAAGTCCACCTGTTGGAAAACTCCTCCTAGCCCCATGGACACTTTGGCCAATGACTGCATCTTTCTGCCACTCTGTCATTACTTCAAGGGAAGTGGGGGGAGTGTGAGCTCTGTCTCTGTCTCACTCTGTCACTCCCTGTGACTTACTCTGTTTGTCTGCTTCAATCTCTTTCTGCTTCTTCAGACTATAAAGAATAGCAGTAGGCCATTGGGCCCCTCACATCTGTCCTACCATTCAACAAGATCATGGCTGATCGGGCCCAGACTTCAGATCCTAGTTCCTCATAGCCCTCAACTCCCTGATCGCTCAAGACTCCATCTCACTCCCTCTTTAAATACTTTCAATGATCCAGCCTCCACAACACTCTGGGATAGAGAGGTACAGACATTCACCAGTCTCTGGGAGATATGAGAACACCAGCAATTGAAACCAGAATAGGTCATTCAGCTTTCATGCCTCTCTCTCTCTCTCTCTCTCTCTCCATCTGCATTGTTCCTGGCTATCTCTCCCTCTCTTGCACTCCTTTCTGTCTTTCTCTCTCCATCTGTCTTATCTGAAAATATGTCACTGCTCTGTTCTGAGACTTTGTATTCTCTCCTTTTGCCTGAATCTCTGCCTGAACATGTGTGTGTGTGTTTGTTTTTGTCACTGTGTGTGTGTGCCTCTGCCTGCTGGATTTGTGAATTCCTCTGTGTGTGTGTGTCTCTCTGTCTCTGTCACTGTCTCTCTCTCTCTCTCTCTCCCCCCCCCACCCTGTGTGTGTGTCTGTCTGTCTGTCTGTCTCTCTCTTTGTGTTTCTCTCTCTCTCTCTCTCTCTGTGTCTTTGTCTGTCTCTCTCTGTCTCTGTCTCTCTCTGTCTCTCTCTCTGTCTTTCCCTGTCTCTCCCTCTGAATGTATGCATGTCTCGTCTCCAGCTCTCTCTCTCTCTCTCTCTCTCCGTCTCTGTCTGTCTGTCTCTCTCTGTCTCTATCTCTCTCTGTCTCTCCCTCTGTATATATGTCTTGTCTCCAGCTCTCTCTCTTTGTGTCTCTGTCTCTCTCTCTGTCTCTCTCTCTCTCTCTGTATGTATGTATGTCTCGTCTCCAGCTCTCTCTCTGTCTCTCTCTGTCTCTCTCTCTCTCTTCCTGTCTCTCTCTGTCTCTGTCTCTCTCTCTCTCTCTCACTGTCTCTCCCTGTTTCTCTCTCTCTCTCTCTCTCTCTCTTTCTGTCTCTTTATGTCCCTCTCTCTGTCTCTCTCTCTCTTTGTCTCTCCCTGTCTCTGTATGTATGTATGTCTTGTCTCCAGTTCTCTCCCTCTCTGTCTCTGTCTCTCTCTCTCTCACTGTCTCTCCCTGTCTCTCTCTGTCTCTTTCTCTGTCTCTCCCTGTCTCTGTATGTATGTATGTCTTGTCTCCAGCTCCCTCTCTCTCTGTCTCCGTCTCTCTCTCTCTTTCTGTCTCTCTCTCTCTCTCTCTCCCTGTCTCTCTCTCTCTCTCTCTCTCTCTCTGTATGTGTATGTCTTGTCTCCAGCTCTCTCCCATTTATTTCAGACTGTGTTTTGTTCCTGAATCTGGCCTCTCTTGTCACAGGTCTCAGGGTCCAGTGTGAATCCTCTATTCTGCGCCCGTTGCTGCCCCCTTGCCAATGCCTCTACCATCCTCTGTGCATCTGCCCCACCCTCTGAGTTAGAGAATTGAGTATCTACAATCACACCTTCAGGTCAGAGAGGAGGACAGGCTGTCAGTGTTGTCGCCAGGGGCAACGCTGTCTCTCAGTTAAACATCGGAGAAAGTTAAAAATCACACAACACCAGGTTATAGTCCAACAGGTTTATTTGGAAGCACTAGCTTTCAGAGCGCTGCTCCTTCATCTGGTGATTGTGGAGTGTAAGATTGTAAGACACAGAATTTATTGCAAAGGTTTATAGTGTGATGTAACTGAAATTATATATTGAATAAAACCTGGATTGTTTGTTAAGTCTCTCATCTTTTAGAATGACCAGGTTGGTTTCGGTTCTTTCTTAAAGTTATATTCTCGAGTGAACTTTAACAATAGGTGCCATGTCGGCCCAGATAATGCATTGAGGGTGAGAGGTGTGACCCTGTCTGTGCCCCAAATGTTCAGACAAGGTCAATGCTGAGAAGGTAATTTGCCTCATGGGAGAGTCTAGGACCAGAATAGAGAGGCATCAATTTCAGACTGAGATGGGGAGGAATTCCTTCTTTCTGAGGGTTGTGAGTCTTTAGAACTCCTTGTCACAGAGAGTCCTTGTGTGTATTTACGGCTGAGAGAGATTCTCGATGACAGCAGCCGAAATGGGTTTGAGCATCCAATAGCAGCGTTCGCATCGACCACTGGAGCCAGATTCATGCTGAGGAATCGAATCCAGGGCAGTAATAGCTTGGTGAAGCTCCTAGCCTGTGAAAGGCTGTGAGTAAATGCTGGCGTGCAGTTAACAGAATCTAGGGGAGCATCGGCCCAGGAAAAGGAAGTCAAATACAGCTGTTGGGGTAGAGGAATGGCTTGAAGGAGTTTCAAGCCACAATTGTCATTGCTTGTGAAGGTTTGGACCATCAGATAGTTAACATAACGGGATGGGTATGTAAAATCCCAAGGCATTGTTATCGATGGGCCAAGAGCAAGTGAATAGGATTAATGCAGTTTGGTGTTTGTTGGTTAGCACAGCCATGAAGGGCTGAAGGGCCTGATTCTATGTTGTATGACTCCGTGTCATGAGTAAAAACAATGACTGCAGATACTGGAAACCAGATTCTAGTGGTGCTGGAAAAGCACAGCAGTTCAGGCAGCATCTGAGGATGATGAAGGACTTTTGCCCGAAACGTCGATTTTCCTGCTCCTCGGATGCTGCCTGAACTGCTGTGCTTTTCCAGCACCACTAATCCAGAATCCGTGTCACGAGTGTCTCAGTGGATGGTGGGAGAAGGGAAATTACTCTGATCTCCTTGGAGATTGATGTGTATTGTGGGGTGTTCTATATTTGCCTCATGTTAAATTGGGGATATTAGAATATAAATTAAATCTATCTTTGCTCAGTTTAAACCTTTAATTGTTAATAATCTTTGCCTGTTCGCTTAAGGACAATAAGTTTGTATTCCACTAGTTACTCTTTGATGACTGAAGAAAGCTGGTTGACCAATTCCCTGGTGCGAAACCAGTGACACAAGGATAAAAGAACAGAGTATTATTTAAATGGAGAAATGGTGCAGAAAGGGACTGGGTGGGTGGGGTTGTGGGCGGGAGGATTGGGGGGGGAGAGGATGTATACAGAAAGCTAGCACATAGAATCATAGAGATGTACAGCATGGAAACAGACCCTTCGGTCCAACCTGTCCATACCGACCTGATATCCCAATCCAATCTAGTCCCACCTGCCAGCACAGGGCCCATATCCCTCCAAACCCTTTCTATTCATATACCCATCCAAATGCCTCTTAAATGTTGTAATTGTACCAGCCTCCACCACATCCTCTGGCAGCTCATTCCATACATGTACCACCCTCTGTGTGAAAGAAATTGCCCTTAGGTCTCTTTTATATCTTTCCCCTCTCACCCTAAACCTATGCCCTCTAGTTCTGGATCCCCCCACCCCAGGGAAAGGACTTTGCCTGTTTACCCTATCCATGCCCCTCATGATTTTATAAACCTCTATAAGGTCACCCCTCAGCCTCCAACGCTCCAGGGAAAACAGCCCCAGCCTGTTCAGCCTCTCCCTATAGCTCAAACTCTCCAACCCTGGGAACATCCTTGTAAATCTTTTCTGAACCCTCTCTGTGATTGTCATGTGAAGGGAGACGACGTGCTGGAGATGGTATTGTTTATATCTGCAGTTTACATGGATGTGTCAGACAGTGTACAGTCTCAATAACATCCCTTTCTTCAGCTGGGAATGTGTAGCCAGTGGTACCGGAATGTGATCCTGCAATTTGAATTGGACTGCAGTTCAGCAGGCTCTATTCGAACAGTCAACATGCCTCAGTGTCTCGGCTGTGAGAGACTGACAATTGTGCATTCTGATTGTTCGTTGATTCTGCTCCTGTCAGGATTGCTTGTTCTGCTGCAGTTTAATGGGAGGAACAAACGCACACCTTGCCAATAAATTGAGATGGGAACAATTCAACCTATTTCTGACAAATATCATGAATTTCTTTGCTTAAAGATAGCATGTGATTGTCTTATTGCCCATTTTGGGAAAACAACGTTTTCACATAATTCCTGAACGTTGTGGTTATACGCTCTGAGCAGCAGCGGTTGCATTTATGTGGCACCTTTTTAATACAGTCCCAAGAATCTTCACTTGGAGATGATGACCATCGGGTGATGTGAAGACCAGTGAGAAGCAGCTTTGTCAAAGAGGTCAGCTTCAAAGAAACTCTCCAAGGAGAGGGAGAGGGAGAGAGGGTGAGGGGAGAGAGGGAGAGACACAGAGAGAGAGAGAGATACTGGGTAAGTGGGGAGGTACAGAGAGAGGGACAGGGTTGGGGGGGGGCGGGGAAGAGAGAGAGAGAGAGACCAGGTTGGTGGGGGTGGGGGGTGGAAGAGAGAGAGAGAGAGAAATAGAGACCCAGAGACATGGGGTGGGGGGGGAGACAGAGACAGAGACAGAGACAGAGAAGAGAAGTAGAGAGATAGAGACACGGGGTAGAGGGGAGAGAGAGAGAGGTTGGGGGGGAGACAGAGTGAGAGAGAAATAGAGAGATAGAGACATGGGGTTGGGGAGAAGAGAGACAGAGAGATAGAGACAGGCAGAGACAGGGAGATAGACACACATGTTCAGTTTTCTGACGAGATCTGCAGAGGTCATGGTCCTGAGGGTTGAATGCATGGCAACCATTGGTGGACCCACCTGGGGAATTTAATCAGCCCTCAAGGTGAGTTGGAGATCCCACTGAGGTGGGGGGTGGCGGGGGGGGGGAGGTGGGGAGGGTTTGTGGGACTGGAGGAGATAACACAGATAGGGAGGGGGGGGGGGATCATGGAGTGATTTGGAAACAGTATGGTTTGGATCATATGACCATTCCTGCAATCGGTGTAGGTCAGTGAGCACAGGGGACCCGGTGTCAGAATGGACGTGGGTGATAGTGTTTTCGATGAGCCTCTCGTTTCCAGATGGAGTGAAACAGGGAGCCCCCTGGAGAATAGTCAAGGAGGGATGGAGGAGGCTTCCAGCAATGGGAGAGCAGAGGCCGGGGCAGACTGGACTCTGAGCTGAAAATGTGGTGCTGGAAAAGCGCAGCAGGTCAGGCAGCATCCAAGGAGCAGGAGAATCAGGAATGAGCCCTTCTTCAGGAAGAAGGGCTCATGCCCGAAACGTCGATTCTCCTGCTCCTTGGATGCTGCCTGACCTGCTGCGCTTTACCAGCAACACATTTTCAGCTCTGATCTCCAGCATCTGCAGTCCTCACTTTCTCCTCGCAGACTGGACCCTCCCTACCTGGGCGTCAGCACAATGAGGGTGTCCCACTGCTCTGTGCCATCTGCAAGGCCTTGGTCTCCAATCTCTCCAACAGGCCTGCTGCTGCTGCTGCTGCTGCTGCTGGGACTAGGCTTTTCTGAGCTTCCAAGTGATGGGGGTGAGGAAAATGGGCTGGAGAGGTACCACCCACGGGAGCTGACGTCACTCTCTGTGGTTCGACGGAGAGCTTTGGCTCCTGACCTACCTTGGCACGGTGGGGGAGGGAGCCGGGTAAGCCTGGTGTGGGGCAGGGAGTCGCAGCAGCATTGGTGAAGTGGGGGAGGGGGAAGGCAGGTCAAACCTTGTTAAAGGCAAGGAGGGAGGTGACCCCTGGGGTCAGGGGAAGTGGTTATGGGTGTGAGGTGAAAGTGAGGCCTAAGGTTCGGGTTTACTAGCCCAGAGACATTGTCACTACCCCAGCAGCTCCCTTTTTTGGGGTGGTGGAAAGGTTGCCACACTCCACCTCCTGTGTGCTGTGCACCCCTTCCCCCCACCCCACCCTCAGCAAGGCAATGGCCCAGTGATATTATCACAGGACTGTTAATCCAGAGACCCAGGTATTGTTCTGGGGACCCAGGTTCAAATCCTACTGTGGCCGGTTCAGTTTTAAAAGAAATCTTGAATTAAGAGTTTCACGATGACCATGAACCCATTGTAGATTGTCAGAAAAACCCACCTGGGTCACTAATGCCTTTTAGGGAAGAAACCTGCCATCCTTACCTGGTCTGGCCTACATGTGACTCCAGACCCACAGCGTGAAGGAGGTGTTTGATGTGCTTTCCTTTATTGGTCAGAGTATTGAGTACAGGAGTTGGGAGGTCACGTTGCGGCTGTACAGGACATTGGTTAGGCCACTTTTGGAATATTGTGTGCAATTCTGGTCTCCTTCCTATTGGAAAGATGTTGTGAAACTTGAAAGGGTTCAGAAAAGATTTACAAGGATGTTGCCAGGGTTGGAGGATTTGAGCTACAGGGAGAGGTTGAACAGGCTGGGGCTGTTTTCCCTGGAGCATCGGAGGCTGAGGGGTGACCTTATAGAGGTTTATAAAATTATGAGGAGCATGGATAGGGTAAACAGGCAAAGTCTTTTCCCTGGGGTTGGGGAGTCCAGAACTAGAGGGCATAGGTTTAGGGTGAGAGGGGAAAGATATAAGAGAGACCCAAGGGACAACTTTTGCACACAGAGGGTGGTACGTGTATGGAATGAGCTGCCAGAGGAAGTGGTGGAGGCTGGTACAATTGCAACATTTAAGAGGCATTTGGATGGGTATATGAATAGGAAGGGTTTGGAGGGATATGGGCCGGGTGCTGGCAGGTGGGACTAGATTGGGTTGGGATATCTAGTTGGCATGGACGGGTTGGACTGAAGGATCTGTTTCCATGCTGTACATCTCTATGACTCTATGACTATGTGGTTGACTCTTAATTGCCCTCTGGGTAACTCAGGATGGGCAATAAATGCTGGCCTGATCCTGTGAATGAAGAATAAATCCAGTCCCCAGTCAATGTGGGTGTTTAGTGGCAACCTCTCCAGAGGTCTGAGCAATTTGGAACCTCTGACTGGGATGGGGAACCTGTCCAAAGGTGAGATCATGGTAAAGGCGAGATCTCCATGGTGACTGAGGCATCGTGGGAGGAGGATCATGTGATGGTGCAGGGCCCGTTCTGACAGTTTGTGAAACCTGTTCCCCTGGAGTTGGAATGCATGCCAGTACCTGCCCGATGATCTCATGCTGCAGCTGGAGTGGCAGCATTGACGTTTCTGTCTCTCGTTGGAGAGAAGGGACTGTTCCAGGGGCTTTTGTTTGTCACCGAGTACCAGGATCCCCCAGTTTACTTGTACAATGTCCACCTGGGATCCCATTTCAAAGCCTGGTTTGTTTTCATTGGCACAGTCGGCTCCCTGTGTTGCTGTTAGGAGCTGAAGACTGGATTTTAAAGCAGCTAACGTGACGCAAGTGCATAATTATAGCTCACCATCAGGAAGGCTCATGGGAGGCTGCTCTACAACAGAAGAGGGATTGATGATAATGTGAGGATGTTATGTTGGAGTTATTACAGAGCACTGATGAGACCACGTGGGTATGAGGGACCCTCTGTCTCAATGCCTCGAGGGTATTGTGGGACACCACGTGCTCCCTCTCTAAGGATGCCCGGTCATAGAGATAGCTGTGGAATAGGGGCAGATGGTTGGGAATGATGAGCCACTGCCTGGACCCATTGATGGCCATTATGGCCAGACCCAGGAGATGGTCCTTCAACTTACCCATAAACCCCTCTGCCCCAGAGGTGTGTCTTAACATCTCTGGACCAGGTTAATTATGACACCTTCCAGTTTCTCCCTGAAGGGACTTTGCAATGCGGTGGTAATGTCCCTACCTCTGAATCAGGAGAGACGGATTCAAGTCCCACCTGCTCTAAACATGTGTCATAGTATCTCTGACAATGTCCTGTCCTGGGAAAGACCAGCATTTCCAGCACAAAGCAGCAGTCAGCTTGATTGGCACCACACCCACTCCCTCCACCAACGATGCTCAGTAGCTGCAGTGTGTACCATCTACAAGATGCACTGCAGACACTCACCAAAGATCCTCAGACAACACCTTCCAGACCCATTTCAATCTAGAAGGACAAGGTCATCAGATACATAGGAATACCACCCCCTGCAAGATCGCTTCCAAACCAGTCACCATCCTGACTTGGAAATATATCGCTGTTCCTTCACTGTCACTGGGTCACAATCCTGGAATTCCCTCCCTAAGGGCATTGTGGGTCAACCCACAGCACGCGGACTGCAGTGGTTCAAGAAGGCAGCTCACCCCCCACCTCCTCGAGGGGTCAGCCAGGGAAGGGCAATAAACACTGGCTCACATCCCACAAGTGAATTATTAAAAATCGATGAAAGAGATTGATAGCTGGAGTATTTCTGAATCCAGTTCTGGTGAGGGGCAGAGAAGAAGGAAAGAGAGAGATTCAAAAGGAGGAAACATTAGGCAACAGAGCAATGTTACATTGTACCGTGTAGCATCATAGTTGAAGTGAGGGGCATGTTCAGTGAGGAGAGGATACTGGGGGAGCTGCAAACAGGGACAAGGGAGAACACGATCAGGACAGTGGGACTATCCCCAACTTAAATTAAGATGTCAAAGCCCATTAGACACAGTCAGAGTGAGGAGCTGTCGGCCTGTACTGGGAGGGAGAAGGGAATGGAACAGGTTTTATGTAAATCCAAACTCATTAACAGGCTCAATATTAATTTGTTTGGCAACATCAGCCTGGTGTCTAATTGTCGAGGGTAATAACCCCTCTCTCACCAGCGGTTACTCCACTGACTCCCTTTGGTGATCATCTTACTCATTAGGGGGAACCCTCTGGACACAAAAGGGACAGACATTCCTGTAGAGTCCTTCACCCACCCCCCCACCCCCCCCCCAACCCCTCCCCTGCTAACCCCACAGCCAGACTGCTTCCCCAAGTGGACCTCAGCTGTGAGAACTCAAGGCCTGCATTTCTGTAGCGCCTTTCATGACCACCAGTCATTTCGGAGAAGTTTGCAGTCAATGAGACCCTTCTGAAGTCGCTGTGGTCAAGTCAGAAACCAGGCATCCAGTATGTGCACAGCAAGATCCCAAAACAGCAACATGATCATGGCCAGCGAATGTATGCCTTGCGATGTTGAAAAAGGCGTTTCCAGTGGCCGGTCCAGCCAGGGGTAACTCTCCAGCTCTCCTCTGAGATTACACCCAACACTCCCTGACAGGACAAAGGGGGCTGGGATTTAATGGCTGGTCTGAAGGGTCATTCCCCTAACAGGACTGCACTCCCTCAGCACTGCCCTGTGAGTGTCAGCCTGAGATACATGCCCTCACCCCAAGGCTTCCTGACTGAGTGGTGCCCAGCATGGTGCCCGTGAGTGTGCCCTCCTGACATCAGCATCTTGCCTGATGCACAGCTCCCCATGCTCCAGGTTAGCTGCACTGGAGCATTGTAACTGCAGGGGCAGGAAATGCGACCCCCCGGGTGGGGGGAGGGCTGTGTCCTGGTCTCTAGCCCCTGAGATGTTGGGCACTTACACTCCGTCAAATGCAAATGGAGAGTTGAGTGACTTACCATGCCCTCAGCTCAGCACAGGAGGACAGGGCAAGGATTAATCCCTGAACCAACACCGAGGGGAATGGTACAATGTCGAAGACAAGCCATTAGCTCCAACTGATGGCTGCTGACCTCGTCCGGCCCACCTCAACATCCCAATGTCCATCCTCCTTAACCTATTCCCATGGGAGCAGGAATGGAGAGAAACATAGCCAACTGCAGAAGGTCCAAATGAACGTCCAAGAAGGAGAAACGCGATGAGGAATGGCGAGAAACCGCAGGAAGCTGCAACACCAAGGGCCCTGAGGGGGCAGGGAGGGGAACGTGGACACAAAACACAGACAGCTAGCCCACTGGGGCAGCAGGGAATCAGGAAGGGTCATGGAACGTTGGAGTCGATAAAGTGTGGGGCTGGAAAAAGCACAACAGGTCAAGCAGCATCAGAGGAGCAGGAGAGTCGACGATTCGGGCAGGACCCTTCATCAGGACTGGTTTCAAGGGGGTTGGAGTATAAGAGTAGGGAGGTCTTACTGCAACTGTACAAGGTGCTGGGGAGGTCACTGATGGAGCACTGTGAGCTGTTCCCATCCCTTATTTAAGGAAAGATATCATTTCATTGGAGGCAGTTCAGAGAAGGTTCACTAGGATGGTCCCTGGGACGGGGAGGGATTGTTTTCTGAACAAAGGTTAAACAGGTTGGGACTCTACTCCCTGGAGTTTAGAAGAATGAGAGGGGATCTCACTGAAACATCCAGGGCTCTTAAGGGGCTTGAGTGGGTCAATGCTGAGAGGATGTTTCCCCTCATGGGAGGGTCTAGGACCAGAGGGTATAGTCTCAGAATAAAGGGGCACCAATTTCAGACTGAGATGGGGAGGAATTTCTCCTGAGGTTTGAGAGTCTTTGGAACTCCTCGTCACAGAGAGCTGTGGGGACAGAGTCTTTGTGGATATTTAAGGCTGAGATAGATTCTCGATCATAGTGAGGTTTGAGAAGATTTGTAGCTCAGGTTGAGGTTCTGGATGTAGGTTTGCTCGCTGAGCTGGAAGGTTCATTTCCAGACGTTTCGTCACCATACTAGGTAACATCTTCAGTGGGCCTCCGGGAGAAGGCTTCCAGATCAGTCGGGGAATCAAGGGATACAGGGAAAGGGCCAAGAAAGTGAGAATGTCGGGATCAGCCATAATCCTATTGAATGGGGGAGCAGGCTCAAAGGGTTTCTACTACATTCCCGGTTTTCCGGCATCCACAGTATTTTGCTTTTATCGGAAATCAACCCATGAGACAACCATCTTCAGCTGCTTCATCAATGACTTTCCCTCCATCATAAGGTCAAGGGATGTTCACTTCTGATTGCACAATGTTCAGCACCATTCATAATTACTCAGATACTGAAGCAGCTGATAGATTTCTGGTTTAACAGCTATATGCAGGGCAATAGGAACAGTACAGGTAAAAAAAACTATTGAAGACATGGTTCAGCCATGAACATGTGAAATAGGCATTTGGTATGCTTTCCTTTATTGGTCAGAGTATTGAGTACAGGAGTTGGGAGGTCATGTAGTGGCTGTACAGGACATTGGTTCGGCCACTGTTGGAATATTGCATTCAATTCTGGTCTCCTTCCTATTGGGAGGATGTTGTGAAACTTGAAAGGGTTCAGAAAAGATTTACAAGGATGTTGCCAGGGTTGGAGGCTCTGAGCTACAGGGAGAGAGGCTGAACAGGCTGGGGCTGCTTTCCCTGGAGCGTCGGAGGCTGAGGGGTGACCTTGTAAAGGTTTATAAAATTATGAGGGGCGTGGGTAGGGTAAATAGGCAAAGTTTTTCCCTCGGGTGGGGGAGTCCAGAACTAGAGGGCATAGGTTTAGGGTGAGAGGGAAAGATATAAAAGAGACCTAAGGTACGTGTATGGAATGAGCTGCCAGAGGATGTGGTGGAGGCTGGTACAATTACAATATTTAAAAGGCATCTGGATGGGTATATGAATAGGAAGGGTTTGGAGGGATATGGGCCAGGTGCTGGCAAATGGGACTCGGTTAAGTTGGGATACCTGGTCAGCATGGATGAGTTGGACTGAAGGATCTGTTTCAGTGCTGTACATCTCTGTGACTCTATGATTCTATGTTGAATGGTGGGACAGACTCGATGGGCTGAATGGCTTACTCCTGCTCCTTTACACCACTCTGCTGTCTGGCCATTCCATTTGATTTGCACTACCCACCTCGTTCCCTTCACCTGCCAACACAGACTCCTGCCCTCCCCAGGGGTCACAATCGAAGGATAGGGGGGTAGGCCATTTGGGACTGAGATGGGGGAGAAATGTCTTCACCCAGACAGTGGGGAGCCTGGGGAATTCTCTGCCACAGGAAGGGGTTGAGGCAAAAACTTGTTTCCAAGAAGCAGTGAGATACAGTTCTTAGGGCGAAAGGGATCAGAAGGTCAGGAGAAAGTGGGGACAGGGGACTGAGTTGGGTGATCAGCCATGATCATACTGAATGATGGAGCAGGCTCGAAGGGCTGAATGGCCTGCTCCTGCTGCTAATTTCCATGTTATTTTCTTATTGTTCATACAGTCCACTCTCAGTCCTCATCGTTGCTGCTGTCTCTCTATTGTCTGTCTCCTTTGATGCCTGACTGAAATTGAAATTCCATTAGACCCCCAATTACTGCTTTTTGTTCAGGAAAGCAGCACTTACTCTTCTGACAGACTTCCCGGTATCTGTGCAGCCAGCAATCAGAAGTGATTTGCTGACAATTTTGAAAAGCACACAGTCTGTCCTTTCCACTCTCTGATCAACCTGCAAAGAGCAGCTATGTCGAAGTGATGGTCCTCAGGATGGAGCACACCCAGAGCTCAGCAGCGAGGAGCTGGGGGAGGGTGGGGGTGGGGAGGGTGGGGGGGTGGGGGAGGGTGGGGGTGGAGTTGGGGGGGGGGATGGTGGTGATGGAGCACCTTTCTCCTGAGGTGGGAAAGAAAGGTTCACCCTGAGCGATATCGGACAAGGCTGTATCCCATCTCCCAGAACAGACAGCTGGCCATTCAGCCCATCAAGGGCCTGCTCAGGGAGAATATGAACAAGGAGCAGGAGTAGGCCATTTGGCCCTTTGAGCATGCTCTTCCATCCCATATGATCGTGGCTGATCATCCAACCCACTCCCCTGTTCCCACTTTCTCCCCCATAGCCTTTGATCCCTTTAGCCCTAAGAGCTGTATTTACCTCCGTGTTGGGTGCAATGTTTTGGCCTCACCTGTTTTCTGTGGTAGAGAATTCCCCAGGCTCCCCACTCTCTGGGTGAAGACATTTCTCCTCGTAGAACAATACAGCACAGAACAGGCCCTTCGGCCCTCAATGTTGCGCCGACCTGTGAACTATAGTCTGAAATGACCAACCCGGTGACCCCAGGTTTTGGACTCTAGGGTCATTGGGAACATCCTTCCTGTCTAGTCCTGTTAGAAATTTATAGTTTTCCAGGAGATTCCCCACATTCTTCTCAACTCCGGTGAACAGAATCCTAAGTGATCCCAGGGATCAGTCTGGGAAACCCTTCACTGCCCTCCCTCCATCACCAGAACAGGTAAGGAGACCAAAACTACACACAATAAGGGCGGCACGGTGGCTCAGTGGTTAGCACTGCTGCCTCACAGCATCAGGGTCCCAGGTTCGATTCCAGCCTCGGGCAACTGTCTGTGTGGAGTTTACACATTCTCCCTGTGTCTGTGTGGGTTTCCTCCCACAGTCCAAAGATGTGCAGGTCAGGTTAATTGGCCATACTAAATTGTCCGTAGTGCTAGGTGCATTAGTCAAGGGTAAGTATTGGGTAGGGGGGGTGTGTCTGGGTGGGTTACTCTTCAGAGGGTTGGTTTGGGCTGAAGGGCCTGTTTCCACACTGTAGGGGATCTAATCTAATCTAATCTTTTTTAAAAAAACCTGTCTGTATATGAATAGGAAGGGTTTGGAGGGATATGGTCCAGGTGCTGGTAAATGGGACTAGTTCAGTTTAGGAAACTTAGTTGGCATGGGTGTGTTGGGCCGAAGGGTCTGTTTCTGTGCTGTATGAATCTACATCTGTTGGTCCTTTGATACAGCCCAACCACAGTTGCCAATGACAGCGGTTGTGAAGCAGAGAGTGAGCAGGGAGAAGGGCTAATGCCATCATAACTCCACTTTGTCATTGCCTGTATCTTCCTCACTGAACCACGACCTCTCATTATAGCAAAACACAAATTACTTTGCAGACATAATTATCAGAGTGGAATTTGACACTGAGCCACTCATTCTACCCAATCAGTAGAACATAGAACAGTACAGTGTAGCAACAGGCCCTTCAGCCCACCATGTCTGTGCTGACCATGATGCCATTCTGTACTAAACCCATCAGCCTGTACATGCTCCATATCCCTCTCTTCCCTCCCTGTCCATGTGTCTGTCTAAATGCCTCTAAAACGTTGCTATTGTATCTGCTTCTCCCACCTCCCCTGGCAGTGTGTTCCGGGCACCTACCACCCTCCGTGTAAAATCTCCTTTAGACTCTCCCCCTCTCACCGTAAACCAAGGTCCTCTAGTGTTTGACATTTCCACCCTGGGATAGGGACTCTTATCCATGTCTGCCCTATCCACTCTATCCATGTCTCCCATCGTCCCTCAGCCCCTGACGCTCTCTCTAGCATCTGTGGATCTTTCCGTCTCTTTGTTTAGCTTGACCTATCCTCGGGTTCGTCCCATTGACCCACTTCATAGAACGTACATCATGCCAAACTGTGACATCACTCTATCAACATCTTCCCAGAGCACCCCCTTTCATGTAACATTTCGTCCAAGACATTAGATAAATTGAATTCCACATATACTTAGTATTCCCGATGAGCTTATGCCCGAAACGTTGATTCTCCTGCTCTTTGGATGCTGCCTGACCTGCTGTGCTTTTCCAGCACTACCCTCTTGACTCTGGTCTCCAGAATCTGCAGACCTCACTTGCACCTACCTGATATTCCCTACTCGTGGGGAACTGGGAAAGCCCAGCATTAGGGTCTTCGAGGAGAAAGTGAGGACTGCAGATGCTGGAGATCAGAGCTGAAAATGTGTTGCTGGAAAAGCTCAGCAGTCTGGCAGCATCTGTGGAGTGAATGTTTCACAGCTGGGCTGGACTTTGGTGGGGCCCCAGCTGGAGAATTGTGTGTGGTTCTGGTCCCTGCATTATAGGAAGGATGGGATCGTACTGGAGGGGCTGCAGAGGGGATCGTACTGGAGGGGCTGCAGAGGGGATCGTACTGGAGGGGCTGCAGAGGGGATCGTACTGGAGGGGCTGCAGAGGGGATCGTACTGGAGGGGCTGCAGAGGGGATCGTACTGGAGGGGCTGCAGAGGGGATCGTACTGGAGGGGCTGCAGAGGGGATCGTACTGGAGGGGCTGCAGAGGGGATCGTACTGGAGGGGCTGGAGAGGGGATTCCCCAGGATGCTGTCTGGGATGGAGCATTTCAGCGATGGAGAGAGGCTGGATACGCTCGGGATGTTTTCTTTGGAGCAGGGAATACTGAGGGGGATCTGATCGAGGGGTATAAGATTACGAGGGGCATGGACAGGGGCGATAGAGAGCAGCTGTTCCCTCTCGTCGGAGGGGCAATTATGAAGTGATAAGCAGGGGATTTGAGGAAAAGATTCTTCTCACCCCAGAGAATGTTGGGGGGACTGGAATGCCTGGCTGGGCGGGGTGGGGGGTGGGGGGGGGGTGGACGGGGTGGGGAGGTGAGACAGGAAACCTTTCACGGATGGACATTTGACGTGTCACAGTGTTCATACTGTGAACCGAGTGCAGAAAAGTGTAGGTAGGGAGTATGAGTTTACCACAGATTTGATGGGCTGAACGGCCTCTTCTGTACTGTGCCGTTCTATGATTCAATGACGAGCGATCCCAGAATCCCAGGTTAATGCCCTAGGCAGACGGAGAACTTGACTTCATGCAGCTAACAGCTGACCAACCTATCTGGCTCGCTAATGTCCTTTAGGGAAGGAAATGGTCATCTTTATCCAGTCTGGCCTACACGTGACTCCAGACCCACACCAATGCAGCTCATTCCTTACTGTCCTCTGGGTAATTAGGGATGGCTAATAAACGCTGGCACCCCCACATCCTGTGAATGCAGCAAATACAAACCTCACCCAGGGAAGGTGTGAGGGTGAGCACTGTCCCATCAGACTCTTGCTCCTTGCCACCGGGGCTGGTTTGCGGCTGCGTCCATTTCATACAGACTTCACAGACGCTAATAGGACCAGGACACAGCCCTCCCCCCCACCCCGGGGGGTCGCATTTCCTGCCCCTGCAGTTACAATGCTCCAGTGCAGCTAACCTGGAGCATGGGGAGCTGTGCATCAGGCAAGATGCTGATGTCAGGAGGGCACACTCACGGGCACCATGCTGGGCACCACTCAGTCAGGAAGCCTTGGGGTGAGGGCATGTATGTCAGGCTGACACTCACAGGGCAGTGCTGAGGGAGTGCAGTCCTGTTAGGGGAATGACCCTTCAGACCAGCCATTAAATCCCAGCCCCCTTTGTCCTGTCAGGGAGTGTTGGGTGTAATCTCAGAGGAGAGCTGGAGAGTTACCCCTGGCTGGACCGGCCACTGGAAACGCCTTTTTCAACATCGCAAGGCATACATTCGCTGGCCATGATCATGTTGCTGTTTTGGGATCTTGCTGTGCACATACTGGATGCCTGGTTTCTGACTTGACCACAGCGACTTCAGAAGGGTCTCATTGACTGCAAACTTCTCCGAAATGACTGGTGGTCATGAAAGGCGCTACAGAAATGCAGGCCTTTCCTTGAGTTCTCACAGCTGAGGTCCACTTGGGGAAGCAGTCTGGCTGTGGGGTTTGCAGGGGAGGGGTTGGGGGGGGGTGGGGGGGTGAAGGACTCTACAGGAATGTCTGTCCCTTTTGTGTCCAGAGGGTTCCCCCTAATGAGTAAGATGATGACCAAAGGGAGTCAGTGGAGTAACCGCTGGTGAGAGAGGGGTTATTACCCTCGACAATTAGACACCAGGCTGATGTTGCCAAACAAATTAATATTGAGCCTGTTAATGAGTTTGGATTTACATAAAACCTGTTCCATTCCCTTCTCCCTCCCAGTACAGGCCGACAGCTCCTCACTCTGACTGTGTCTAATGGGCTTTGACATCTTAATTTGATGCCGCATTCCAATTTGCCCACGAGCCATAGACTTAGCCAATAGCTCAGACACAATCTGTCTCCCATTATTTAATCGCTGCACGTAAGCCATTAAGGGGGGAGAGAGAGAGAGAGAGCTGAATCCCTTTGAAACTGTGATAGCAACACAACAATCTTGGAGCCAGTCTGTTATTGGGAAGAGAAGCCACTCATTTCTCTGGCATGTTCCCTTTCAGGACGCAGTGTTGGTAGACTGTAACGCTTTCAGTATTCCAGAGGCTCAGGCTAATACTGTGGAGGTTTGGTGTCAAATCCCATCATGGCTTCTTGTGGGGTGTAAATCCATTTCACAAATGTGGGACTGAAAGCTAGCCTCAATGATGGTGACCATTGTCAATTGTTGTAAAAGCCCATCTGGGTGACTCCTGTCCTTTTGGGAAGGAAATCTACTGTCCTCACCCGATCTGGCCTGCATGTCCGAAGTCACATGTCATCTGCTGATGGTCCAACAGGTTCATTTGAAATCACAGGCTTTTTCAGCGCTGCTCCTTCAGCAGGTGAAGTGACTTCACCAGGAGCAACGCTCTGAAAGCTTGTGATTTCAAGTAAACCTGTCCCACTCTAACCTGGTGTCGTGGGCCCTCTGACCATGTCCACCCCAGTCCAACACTGGCACCTCCACAACATGCCCGAGATGTGACTCCAGCCCCACAGCAATGTGGCTGACTCTGAACTGCCCTCTGAAATGAAATAGAGAGCCGTTCAGTTCAAAGTTCATTAAAGATGGACAGCAAATCCCTCCAGTGACACCTGCACCGCAAAAGTAGAAATATTAAACTCCACACTACCACATCTGGAGTCTCTCAGGGAGCAGAGGTGTTGGAGAAGTGTCTGCACCATAGCTGGTCGTGTGAGTGGCCTGGTGCTCTGTGCTGCCAACTTGCAGAAGACCGGAAGAAATAGGAACAGGAGTAGGCCATTCGGCCCCTTAAGCCTGCTGTACCATGCAGGAGGATCATGGCCGATCCAATGTTCCCCACATCCATTTTGGGTTTCATTATTCATTTTGGGGGATGTGGGTGTCACTGGCTGGGCCCAGCATTTATTGCCCGTCCCTAGTTGCCCCTTGAGAAGGTGGGGGTGAGCTGCCTTCTCGAACCGCTGCAGTCCATGTGCTGTGGGTAGACCCATAATGCCCCTGGGGAGGGGATTACAGGATTTTGATCCAGCGACAGGAAAGGAACTGAGATATACTTCCAAGTCAGAATGGGGAGGGGCTTGAGGGGAACTTGCAGGGGGTGGTGTTCCCATGTATCTGCTGCCCCTGTCCTTCTAGGTGGAAGTGGTTGTGGGTTTGGAAGGTGCCCTTTCCCTGTATTCCTTGATTTCCCTAACAGATTGAGAAAAGAACTTTGACTAAGAAACAGAAATTGGTTGTGAACCATCACAGTCCGAGATGCTCTCAGCACTTGGAACAGTAGCCATGTTTGACAGCATCTTCCCTCACCCCCAACAGTCCTGAGGTATTGTCGAACAGTTTCTCTAATGCACTAGGCCAGTGGTCAGCATTTACTGTTGGTGTGTCATGTCCTTTGCAGACAGAGAGAAAGATACAATCACAGAGGGTTGGTTTGTTGGTGTAGCAAGTAATTAAGAAACAAATGGGACATTGTCCTTCATTTCCAAAGGGATTGAGTTTAAAAGCAGAGAGGTTGTGTTGCAGCTGTATAGGGTGCTGGTGAGATCACACTGGGAGTAATGTGTGCAGTTTTGATCTCCTTACTTGGGATAGGATGGACTGGCACTGGAGGGGGTGCAGAGGAGGTTCACTGGATTAATCCCAGAGTTGAGGGGGTTGGTTTATGAGGAGAATCTGAGTAGATTGGGATGATACTAACTGGAATTTAGCGAATGAGGGGGGACCTTCTAGAAACATATCAAGTGATGAAGGGAATAGATAAGACAGAAGCAGGGAGGCTGTTTTCATTGGCGGGTGAAACTAGAACGAGGGGGCACAGCCTCAAAGTGAGGGGGGGGGGGGGGGGGCAGATTTCGGACGAAGTTGAGGAGGAACCTCTTCACCCAGAGCGTTGTGAGTCTGTGGAATTCCCTGCCCAGTGAAGTGGTTGAGGCTTCCTCATTTAATGTTCTTAAGGCAAAGATAGATAGATGTTTGAACAGTGAAGGAATTAAGGGTTATGGTGAGAGGGTGGGTTACTGGAGCTGAGTCCATGAAAAGATCAACCGTGATCTTATTGCATGGTGGGGCAGGCTCGAGGGGCCGAATGGCCTACTCCTGCTCCTAGTTCTTATGAGGTTTTGATTAAAGATTAATTTTGTCATGGAGTCTGGGGAGTATCCCCTTCTTCCAAGTAATGTCCAAGGGAAGTCTCACAGACATCTGGGAGGGCAGAGCGTCCTGGCCAGACAGAGGACTCGGGCCTGGTCCGATGGTGTCTGTGACAAAGAGTTTCACCCAAAAACGTTGCCTTTCCTGCTCCTCGGATGTTGCCTGGCCTGCTGTGCTTTTCCAGCAATTGATTCTCATTCTGGCTTGCAGCATTCTCAGTCCTCACTGTCTCCTGTGTCTGTGACAGTGCAGCTTTCCCTCAGTGTGCTGCTGGGAGGGGTCAGCCTGTGATCTGAAGTAGGACTCGTACACTGGGACTCAGAGGGCAGAGAACGTGCTCCTACGTCTCTCTCTCACTCAGTCATACAACAAGACCAAGGCGAATCGGCTTCCGTGAATTGACATCCGCGTTAACACGTGCAGTCAAATCAAACCGTGGTGGTGGGGACTGAAATGGTCAGATTTATTGCATCTGGTTCTGGTCACCACATTACAGGAAGGATGTGGAGGCTTTGGGGAGGGTTTCCCAGGATGCTGCCTGGATTAGAGGGTATGAGCTATAAGGACAGGCTAGAAAAACGCAGGTTTGTTCTCTGGGCCGGTGGAGGCTGAGGGGAGACTTGATAAAAGTCTATACCATTATGAGATAGAGTTGACATTCAGAATCTTTTTCCCAGAGTTGAAATGTCTAAAGCTAGGGGGAAATGCATTTCAGCTGAGAGGGGAAAGTTCAAAGGAGATTTTCACACAGATATTAAGGCATATGGGCCAAAGACAGGGATGTGGAGTTAGGCCGCAGGTCAGCCATGATCCCATTGAATGGTGGAATAGGCTTGAGGGGCTGAATGGCCTCCTGCTGTTCCTACGTTCCCTCAATTCCTCATCCTTTTGATATCATTCATGGTCTGCTTTGAACTCTCTCCTAAGTTGCATGATCTGGGTCATCACTGCTTTTAAAATTTCTCTCACATCAGCCCCAAGGTACCTTCCCATCTAAACTCCGTGTCGCCTAATCCTTGTCTAGTCAGCCACTGAGATTGTACGGTTCTATCCCATCTCCTGGAATACACTGCCAGGGGATGGTGGCGAAGGCAGATACGATGGGGGGCGGGGTGCGGTTTAAGGGATTTTTTGATATGCACGTGAGGATGGAAGGAATGCAGGGATACGGACCAAAGGAAGGTAGATGGGATTAGTTTAATTTGGCATCATGTTGGGTACAGCATGGTGGGTGGAAGGGCCCATTACTCTGCTGTACTTTCCCAGGGGAAAGGAAGGAGGTGTCTGGTTCTTCATCTCTTGTCCCCTGGGGTGAGGTGGTGAGAAAGTAGTAACTCTTCAGTGAGGTTCAGCCTCGGCCACCCTCTGGGAAGGATTCTTGAGTGATTGCGGAGGAGATTGATCAGAATGGTTGCTGGGGATGAGCAACTGAAGTGACAAAGTTAGGTTGGGGAGGGTGGGACTGGGTGGCCTGCAGGAAGCAGGAGATGGTGGGGAGATGGGATAGAACCGTACAATCTCAGTGGCTGACTAGACAAGGAATCGGCGACACGGAGTTTAGATGGGAAGGTGCCTTGGGGCTGATGTGAGAGAAATTTTAAAAGCAGTGATGACCCAGATCATGCAACTTAGGAGAGAGTTCAGAGCAGACGATGAATGATATCAAAAAGATGAGGAATTGAGGGAATGTAGGAACAGCAGGAGGCCATTCAGCCCCTCAAGCCTATTCCGCCATTCAACGGGATCATGGCTGATCTGTGGCCTAACTCCACATCCCTGCCTTTGGCCCATATCCCTTAATAACTTTGCTTAACAAAAAAGGTATCTATCTCAGATTTAAAATTTGCAATACAACTGTGGAAATAAACCTGCTGGAATCAGGGTGATCGAGCTGGCGGGGGGGGGAGGTGTGGGTGAATAGGACTGACTGAATTACTCCACACAGGGCTGGTATGGAAACAGTGGGCAGAATGGCCTCTTCTGTCTTGTAATGCCCAGGTCACACTGCAGAGTGTTCTTGAGGCTGTGGTGGGAATGGCAGGTTTAAATGGGAGGAAGTGAAAGAGAGGCAGTGGGAGGGGGATTAAATGGGGGTGTAGGGTCAGTGATGGGGGGAGAGTGTACACAGGGCAGTGGGGAGGGTGATTAAATGGGGGTGTAGGGTCAGTGATGGGGGGAGAGTGTACACCGGGCAGTGGGAGGGGGATTAAATGGAGGCCTAGGGTCAGTGATGGGGGGAGAGTGTACACCGGGCAGTGGGAGGGGGATTAAATGGAGGCCTAGGGTCAGTGATGGGGGGAGAGTGTACACAGGGCAGTGGGGAGGGTGATTAAATGGGGGTGTAGGGTCAGTGATGGGGGGAGAGTGTACACCGGGCAGTGGGAGGGGGATTAAATGGACCAAGTTTACTATTTACTGAGCTTCCTTTGAGCAATGTCAGGGCTATTTTTGCAAAGATTTTCCAATCTCCACCACATTATTATCCTGTTCATCATTGACCTTCTGAGGACATCACCCCCCCAGGTGTTAGAATGTCTCACAGGGACTGAGTGAGAATCTCAGCAAGTCCCTGTCACACAGAGGAGAGAGAGAGAGAGGGAGAGGGTGATATCGCAGCCTGATTCATGGTCGAGTTAAACACAGCAGTGACGTGATTAATAGCAAGGTTGTTGTCATGGAAACCCATCAAAAAGCATTGAATGCCACAAATAAACATCTTATTTCCATGTTCTTCAAGCCATAATAACAAATTGAAGCTGAAATAATTCTTGCACATCCCTCACATTACAGAATACTGCAGGGAAATGTTCAAACAGCTGGACCGGTTCCACGGGAGCAGGCCAATCAGAAACCAAATGTTGGCCCAGTAGGAGGGAGGCAGAGGGAGACAGTACAGGAAGTGGTGATTGTGCTGGGAAGGAAGGTGAGGGAAGGAGTCCGTTCCCTCAGCGCTGACCCTGTGACAGTGCGGCGCTCCCTCAGCGCTGACCCTCCGACAGTGCGGTGCTCCCTCAGCACTGACCCTCCGACAGTGCGGCACTCCCTCAGCACTGACCCTCTGACAGTGCGGCGCTCCCTCAGCTCTGACCCTCCGACAGTGCGGTGCCCCCTCAGCACTGACCCTCCGACAGTGCGGTGCCCCCTCAGCACTGTCCCTCCGACAGTGCGGTGCTCCCTCAGCACTGTCCCTCCGACAGTGCGGCGCTCCCTCAGCACTGTCCCTCCGACAGTGCGGCACTCCCTCAGCACTGACCCTCCGACAGTGCGGCACTCCCTCAGCACTGACCCTCCGACAGTGCGGCACTCCCTCAGCACTGACCCTCTGACAGTGCGGCGCTCCCTCAGCGCTGACCCTCCGACAGTGCGGTGCCCCCTCAGCACTGACCCTCCGACAGTGCGGTGCCCCCTCAGCACTGTCCCTCCGACAGTGCGGTGCTCCCTCAGCACTGTCCCTCCGACAGTGCGGCGCTCCCTCAGCACTGTCCCTCCGACAGTGCGGCACTCCCTCAGCACTGACCCTCCGACAGTGCGGCACTCCCTCAGCACTGACCCTCCGACAGTGCGGCCCTCCCTCAGCACTGACCCTCCGACAGTGCGGCACTCCCTCAGCACTGACCCTCCGACAGTGCGGCACTCCCTCAGCACTGACCCTCCGACAGTGCGGCACTCCCTCAGCACTGACCCTCCGACAGTGCGGCACTCCCTCAGCACTGACCCTCCGACAGTGCGGCACTCCCTCAGCACTGACCCTCCGACAGTGCGGCACTCCCTCAGCACTGACCCTCCGACAGTGCGGCCCTCCCTCAGCACTGACCCTCCGACAGTGCGGCACTCCCTCAGCACTGACCCTCCGACAGTGCGGCACTCCCTCAGCACTGACCCTCCGACAGTGCGGCACTCCCTCAGCACTGACCCTCCGACAGTGCGGCGCTCCCTCAGTGCTGGCCCTCCAACTGTGCGGCACTCCCTCAGCGCTGACGTTGACCTGGTGAATAAATGTGTGGGGAGATGGACAGAGGACGGGAGTCTGTCAAGAACTAGTTCCGGACTGGACTATGACGTGAATCCTCCAGAGAGTGTCTGTCTGACTGTCCTGATGAAATTATCATTCAGCCATGAAGCCATAGTCATAGACCCATAGAGATATACAGCATGGAAACAGACTCTTCGGTCCAATTCATCCATGCCGACCAGATATCCCAACCTAGTCTAGTCCGATTTGCCAGCACTTGGCCCATATTCCTCTGAGCCCTTTTACTCCTCAGACCTGGGGATACCTTCAATCCCTCACTGGGGCAAAGAAAGCAAAGGAGTTTGTCCTTTGAGCATTGGGAATGTTGGGTTTAATAGTACATGTCTGGGGCTCATGTTGACTTTATTTCCATGTCGGGAGTTTTTCTGATTTCTGATACGGTTTCTCAATATTCTAGAACAGTCCAACTTCAAACATGGGGCTAGATGATGAGGAAAATCATCCCAGTGAGGAAAATGAAGCCAGGAAGCTCAATGGCAGGAGGATTTGCCTGACTTCCTGCCAGGCCCGAAAGAAGAAATGTTCGATGGAGTACAGGTGTTACAGGAACAGTGCATGCTGCTGCAAATGTAGCTGTGGTGCTACAGCAGCAGGAGTCAGTGAGATGGATAAATTGAGGAGACCATTAGACAGGGGTCGTGCCAGCAAACGGAGGAATGAAGTGCGCAAAAGCTCTGCTTTGACTCCTTTCTCGGTGCATGAGGTGAGGTCTGAAGGGCGTAGTCGCTTCCTGGGGGTAAGGGGTGGGCATGGGGGTGGAGGTGGTGGGCATGTTGGAGTGGGATGCGTTGTCCTGAACTGGGAATTACTTCCCCTTTACTCTCATTCTCTCGCAAAAGGGGAGGTGCTGGTGCAATGGTGGTGTCACTGGGTATGCTCTCTGGGCTAATGTCCTGAGGAACAGGGGTTTGAATCCCATCACTCCAGATGGTGAAATCTGAATTTGTGAAAACACTGGTTTAACATGACCGTAAGACATAAGAACAGAATTGGGCCATTTGGCCCATCGAATCTGCTCTGTTATTCTATCATGGCTGATACATTTCTCAACCCCATTCTCCTGCCTTCTTCCTGTGACCCTTGACCCCCTTACTAAGCAGGAACTTATCTATCTCTGTCTTAAACACACTCAGTGACTTGGCCTCCACAGCCCCTGCGGTAATGAGTCCCACCGATTCCTCACCCTCTGGCTGAAGAAATTCCTCATCTCAGTTTGAAGGGGTCGTCCCTTCACCTTGAGACATCTTTCCCATGTACACTCTATCCAGGCCTCTCAGTATTCTGGAAGTTTTTTTTAGACTTCGGCTCTCGATGTTGCGCCGACCTGTCATACCAATCTGAAGCCCATCTAACCAACACTATTCCATGTACGTCCATATGCTTGTCCAATGACGACTTAAATGTACTTAAACTTGGCGAATCTACTACTGTTGCAGGCAAAGCATTCCATACCCTTACTACTCTCTGAGTAAAGACACTACCTCTGACATCTGTCCTATATCTATCTTCCCTCACTTTAAAGTTGTGTCCCCTCGTGTTTGCCTGCCCAATACTTGGAAAAAGGCTCTCCCTGTCCACCCTATCTCACCCTCTGATTATCTTAGATGTCTCTATTAAGTCACCTCTCAACCTTCTTCTGTCTAACGAGAACAGCCTCAAGGCCCTCAGTCTTTCCTCGTAAGACATTCCCTGCATACCAAGCAACATCCCAGTAAATCTCCTCTGCACCCTTTCCAAAGCTTCCACATCCTTCTTATAATACGGTGACCAGAACTGTACACAATACTCCCAAGTGCGGCTGCACTAGAGTTTTGTACAGCTGCAGCATAACCTCATGGTTCCAGAACTCAATCCCTCTATTAATAAAAGCTAAAACACTGTATGCCTTCTTAACAACCCTGTCAATCTGGGTGGCAACTTTCAAGGATCTGTGTCCATGGACACAGAGATCTCTCTGCTCATCTGCACTCCCAAGAACCTTACCATTAGCCCAGTACTTTGCATTCCAGTTACTCCGTCCAAACTGAATCACCTCACACTTGTCCGCATTAAACTCCATTTGCCACCTCTCAGCCCAGTTCTGCAGCTTATCTATGTCTCTCTGTAACTTACAACATCCTTTGTAACTATCCACAACTCCACCGAACTTAGTGTCCTCTGCAAATTTACTAACCCACCCTTCTAAGCCCTCATCCAGGACATTTATAAAAATGACGAACGGCAGTGGACCCAACACTGACCCTTGCGGTACGCCGCTAGTAACTGGACACCAAGATGAACATGTTCCATCAACTACAATCCTCTGTTTTCTTTCAGCAAACCAATTACTGATCCAAACTGCTATGTCTCCCACAATCCCATTCCTCTGCATTTTGTACAATAGCCTACTGTGGGGAACCTTATTGAAAGCCTTGCTGAAATCCATATACACCACATCAACCAGTTTACTCTCATCTACTGGTTTGGTCACCTTCTCAAAGAACTCAATAAGGTTTGTGAGGCACGGCCTACCCTTCACAAAACCATGCTGACTATCCCTAATCAAATTATTCTTTTCTAGATGATTATAAATCCTATCTCTTATAACCTTTTCCAAAACTTTACCAACAACTGAAGTAAGGCTCACCGGTCTATAATTACCAGGGTTGTCTCTACTCCCCTTCTTGAACAGGGTAACCACATTTGCTATCCTCCAGTCTTCTGGCACTATTCCTGTAGACAATGACGATTTAAAGATCAATGCCAAAGGCTCGGCAATCTCCTCCCTTGCTTCCCAGAGGACCCTAGGATAAATCCCATCCGGCCCACGGGACTTATCTATTTTCACACTCTGCAGGATTTCTAATACCTCTTCCTTGTGAACCTCAATCACACCTAGATTAGATTAGATTACTTACAGTGTGGAAACAGGCCCTTCGGCCCAACAAGTCCACACAGACCCGCCGAAGCGCAACCCACTCATTCCCCTACATTTACTCCTTCACCTAACACTACAGCAATTTTACATGCCAATTCACCCTAACCTGCACATTTTTGGACTGTGGGAGGTAACCCACGCAGCCATGGGGAGAATGTGCAAACTCCACACAGACAGTCACCCGAGGCGGGAATTGAACCCCGGCGTTGTGAGGCAGCAGTGCTAACCACTGTGCCACCGTGCTGATAGTCTGGTAGCCTGTATTTCTAGTTTCTGTGAGATCCCCCCCTTATCCTTCTAAACTCCATCGAGTACAGACCCAGGGTCCCCAATCGTTCCTCATATGACAATCCCTTCATTCCTGGGATCATTCTTGTAAACCTCCCCTGGACCCCCCTCCAAGACCAGCACATCCTTCCTTAGATACGGGGCCCAAAACTGTTCACAAGATTCTGAATGTGGTCTGACCAGAGCCTTATACAGCCTCAGCAGTACAGCTCTGCTCTTGTATTCCAGCCATCTTGAAATGAATGCTCACATTGCATCTGCCCTCCTAACTGCCACCTAAACCTGCATGTTCACCTTCAGAGAATCCTGAACTGGGACTCCCAAGTCCCTTTGTGCTTCGGATTTCTGAAGCCTTTCAGTGTTTAGAAAATAGTCTGCGCCTCTATTCTTCCTACCAAAGGGCATAACCTCTCCCTTTCCCACATTGTATTCCATCTGCCACTTCCTTTCCCACTCTCCCAGCCTGTCCAAGACCTTCTGTAGCCTCCCCACTTCCTCACCACTATCTGTCCCTCCATCTATCCTTGTGTCATCTGTAAACTGAGCAAAAGTGCCCTCAGTTCCTCCGTCCAGACTGTTAATGTATAATGTGAATAGTTATGGTCCCAATACAGACCCCTGCAGAACTCCACCAGTCACTGGCTGCCATTCTGAAACAGACCCCTTTATCCTCACTGTCTGCCTCCTGCCAGTCAGCTAATCCTGTATCCAGGCCAGTATCTTGCCCCGAACACATTGGGGTCTTCCTTATTTTGCAGCCTCCTGTGCGGCACCTTGTCAAAGACCTTCTGGAAATCCAAATAGATCACATCCACTGGGTCTCCTTTCTCTAACTTGCTCATTTCCTCCTCGAAGAATTCAAACAGATTTGTCAGACATGACCCTCCCCTTGATGAAGCCGTGCTGACTCAGCCCTATGTTACCCTGCACTTCCACGTACTCTGCAATCTCATACGTAATAATGGATGCTAAAACCTTCCCAATGACTGAGGTCAGACTGACCAGCCGATAGTCTCCTGTCTTCTACCTCCCTCCCTTCTTACACAGGGGTGTTACATTAACCACCCTCCAGTTCTCTGGGACTCTCCCCACCTTCAGTGATTCCTGACAGATCACCACCAACGCCTCCACAATCCCCTCAGCTATCTCCTTCAGAACCCTGGGCTGCAGCCCCTCTGGTTTGCTGCTGTCAATTGTCCAGGAAAGCCCATCTGGTTCACCAATCTCGTTTAGGGACGGAAATCTTGCCGTCATTACCCGGTCTGACCTACATGTGACTCCAGATGATGGTTGAATCTTAACTGCCCTCTGGGAAATCTGGGACGGGCAATAAATGTTGGTCTCGACATTGAACATCATGGGTTCATCCTAATTATTATATTAAACAAGGTCTCACTGATATTTTCTAACCAACCTGTTCGGAGGTGGCTTAACAGAACTTTGGCACAGCTGGAATTGAACCCAAGATTACTTGCTCAAAGGTAGGAACACCTTCACTGCACCAGAAGCCCCTCTAGTAAGATTCGGTGTAATTAAGGAGTGTGATCAGACAGTAATCACTCCCACAAACGGTGCAATCAATGAGCTGTTATCCTTTAATTTATCAGGATATTGGGTGAGGGTCTAAGCATGAGAGGGGTCTCTCTCTCTCTCTCTGTCTGTCTCTCTTCCCCCCCCCCCCCCCCCCCCCCCCCCACTCTTTCTCTGTCGCTGACGAGTGATTGACATTCGTCGGCTGGGAATCACTCTGCCCAGAGTATGGTTATGTCACCGGGCGTGTGGTCTAAGCTTCTGGACAATTGATTCAGAGGCATGAGTTCAAATCCCACTTCCCCCTGACTACTTCCAATGTAACAGAGAGACGGAGAAAACAGGAGGAGGCCATTTGGCCCCATGAGCTTGCTCCTACATTCAATCTGATCATGGCTGATCATCCAACTCAGATTCCTATTCTTGCTTTCTCCAGTTTCCCTGTGATCCCTGTGTCTAACTCCTTCTTGTAAAAGCTGACACAGAGTCAGCATGGAATTATGAAAGGGAAATCACACAGTATTTGAAAAGTCTGCTGGGGATGATGAGGGGGAGCAGATGGATGTGGTTTATCTGGACCTTCAGGAGGTTTTTGGCAATGTCCCACATAAGAGATTAATGTCTAACATTAAAGGTGCACGGGATTATAAAGTAGTGCATTGAGATGGGTAGAGAACTGGGTGACAGAGAGGAAACAATGAGGAGAATAAATAGACCATTTTCTGCAATGTAGGCATTAACTAGAGAGGTGCCACAGCGATTAGTGATAGGACCTCAGCTACCTCAATGTATGTTAAAGATTTAGATGAAGGAACAAAATATAGTGTCTCCATAATATTTGCAGATGACACACAGCTGGGTGGGAGGCTGAGCTGTGAGGGGGATGCTGAGATGTTTCAGCGTGATTTGGATGGGTTATGGGAGTGGGTAAACATATGGCAGATGCAGTATAATGTGGATAACTGTGATATTATCCTCTTTGGAAGCAAGCTCACGAAAATGGATAATTATCGGAATGGCTGTCAGTTGAGCGAGGGGAATGTGCAATGAGACCTGGGTGTCCTTGTACACCAGCCAATGACAGTAAGCATTACAGGGACAGTGGGCTGTGAGGAAGGTAAATGTTGACCTTCACAGTGAGAGGGTCTGAGTACTGGAGCAGGGGGGTCTTGCTGCAATGGTACAGGGCCTTGGTGAGACCACAGCTGGGGTATTGTGGGTAGTTTTGGTCTCCTTACCTGAGGAAGGATGTTCTGGTGATGGAAGGAGGGCAGCGAAAGATTTCCCACTGATCCCTGGGATGGCGGGGCTGATGTATGAGGAGAGACCGGATTGGTTAGGATTCTGTTCGCCAGAGTTTAGAAGAAACGGGGCATCTCCTGGAAACCTGTAATATTCTGACAGGATTAGACAGGGTAAAGGCAGGATGGATGTTTACACTGTTGGGGGAGTCTCGAACCAGGGGTTACATTCTCATGATGCAGGGCAAGCCACTGAGGACTGAGATGAGGAGAAATAGATTCGCGCAGAGAGTGGGGAGCCTTCCTGGTTTGTTACCAAGGTGGATAACCTAACATTTATCCTCATTATACTTCATCGGCCGTGCATTTACCCACTCACACAGCCTGTCCACGTCACGCTCAGCATCCCCCTCACAGCTCACCCTCCCACCCAGCTGTGTGTCATCTGCGAATATTATGGAAATATTACATTTAATTCCCTCATCAAACTCATTAATATATATTGTGAATAGCTGAAGTCCTGTGATACCTCTGTGATAGCCCAGTGGTCACTGCCATTCCTACCCTTTGATTCCTGTCTGCCAATCAGTTTTCAATCCATCTTATTGCACTAACCCCAGTCCTATGTGCTTTAATTTTACATTCTAATCACCAGTGTGTAACCTTACCAAATTCCTTCTGAAAGTCCAGGTAAACCCCATCCACTGGTTTTCCCCTTATCAACTCTACGAGTTCCATCTTCGAAAACTTCAATTTGACTTGTCAAACAAAATTTCCATTTCTTAAATTTGTGTTGGTTCTGTCGAGTGAGTTAACATACAATTGGAAATAGAAAGCTAGCACTGGTGACTGTGTCTATGGAAGTATTAAGACCTGAAAATGATAAGAAATTGGAACAGGAGGAGGCTGTTCAGTCCATCAAGCCTGCTCCACCCTTCAGTAGGGTCATTGTCAAGAAGTGTGGCACTGGAAAAGCACAGAAATCAGGCAGCATCAGGAATTTCTGATGAAGGGCTTATGCCCAAATGTTGATTCTCCTGTTCCTCAGATACTCCCTGACTGGCTGTGCTTTTCCAGCACCACACCCTTTGTCTCTGATCTCCAGCATCTGCAATCCTCACCTTCTCCATTCAACAGGATCATGGCCAATCCCAACATTCCTCACGTCCACTTTCCTGCCCTTTCCCCCTTGAATCAGTGAATGCTAAAGAATCTCTCTCAGCCTTAAATATCCACACGGACTCTGCCCCCACAGCTCTCTGTGACAAGGAGTTCCAACGACTCACAACCCTCTGAGAGAAGCAATTCCTCCCCATCTCAGTCTGAAATTGGTGCCCCTTAATTCTGAGACTGTGCCCTCTGGTCCTAGACTCTCCCCTGAGGGGAAACACCCTCTCAGCATTGACCCTGCCACGCCTCTTAAGAACCTTGTATGTTTCAGTGAGATCACCTCTCTAAATTCCAACGAGTATTGGTCCAAGCTCTCCCCATCAGGCAGCCTATCCAAACCCAGGATCAGCTGAGTGAACCTTCTCTGGTCTGCCTCCAATTCCAGGATTTCTATCCCTAGATAAGGGGCCCATAACAGTTCACAGTATTCCTGCAGTGGTCTAAACGTCAGTATTCCCTCCCTGACTCTGACATGGGGAAAGTGGTTTTCTCCCACTTTCTCACTGAGCTCTAACAGCAAAGCCAGTCGCGAGTTCGTCTCCCTAATTCCGCAAGAGAGGGTGCGCTGCCCTTGACATCATCTCAGTCCATTTTGTGCAGATAGTCCAGCAAACTCCTGTGTGTCCTTTGTGATGGCTTCATCCAACCTGGGTACACAAGGAGGCCATTCAGCCCCTCGAGCTTGCTCCACCATTCAGTAAGATCATATAATTGTTATATTTCGTATGTATGTTCTTCAAATGCAATTTGCTCATCTGTGATTTGCCCACATAAAATCATATTGATACATCGCTCTGTCGAACCATCGCCTTCCCCACTTGGAGGATCATGTCTCATCACTGTTCTTGTTTTATTAATTTGTGGGGTGTGGGGGTTACTGGCTGGGCGAGCATTTATTACCCATTCCTAGTTGCTAGGGATGAGAAGGTGGGGGGTGAGCTGCCTTCTTGAACCACTGCAGTCCATGTGCTGTAGGTAGACCCACAATGCCCCTGGGGAGGGGATTCCAGGATTGTGACCCAGTGACAGTGAAGGAACAGTGATATATTTCCAAGTCAGGATGGGGAGGGGCTTGGAGGGGAACTTGCAAGGGGTGGTGTTCCCATGTATCTGCTGCCCCTTGTCCTCCTCGATGGAAGTGGTCAAGGGTTTGGAAGGTGCTGCCGGACGGTCTTTGTTGAGTTTCTGCAGTGCACCTTGTAGATGGTACACACTGCTGCTACTGAGTGTCAGTGGGAGAGGGAGGGGATGTTTGTGGATGTGGGGCCAATCAAGCAGGGGCTGCTTTGTCCTGGATGGTGTTGAGCTTCTTGAGGGTTGTTGGAGCTGCCCCCATCCAGGGCAAGTGGGGAGTATTCCATCACACTCCTGACTTGTGCCTTGTAGATGGTGGACAGGCTTTGGGGAGTTAGGAGGGGAGTTACTTGCTGCAGGATTCCCAGCACCTGACCTGCCCTTGTAGCCGCTGTGTTTATGTGGTGAGTCCAGTTGAGTTTCTGGCCAATGGTAAACCCTGGGATGTTGACAGTGGGGCATTCAGTGATGGTAACACCACTGAATGAAGGAGCGGTTGTTGAATTGTCTTTTAATGGTGATGATCATAGCCTGGCATTTGTATGGCACAAATATTATTTGTCACTGGATGTAGGTTTGCTCGCTGAGCTGAAAGGTTCATTTCCAGACGTTTCGTCACCCTACTAGGTAACATCTTCAGTGGGCCTCCAGGCAAAGCACTGTTCATGATTCCTGCTTTATATTTATATGTTTGGGTTGGTGATATCATTTCCGTTGGTGATATCATTTCCGGTGGCGATGTCATTTCCTGTGGTGATGTTATTTCCTATTACTTTTCTCAAGGGGTGGTAGATGGGGTCTAACTTGATGTGTTTGTTGATTCCTGTTGGAATGCCGCACTTCTTGGAATTCTCGTGTGTGTCTGTGTTTGGCTTGTCCTAGGATGGGTTGTGTTGTCCAGTCGAAGTGGTGTCCTTCTTCATCTGTATGTAAGAATACCAGTGAGAGAGGGTCATATCGTTTTGTGGCTAGTTGGTGTTCATGTGTCCTGGTGGCTAGTTTCTGCTTGTTTGTCCAATGTAGTGTTTGTTACAGTCTTTGCACGGTATTTTGTAAATGACATTAGTTTTGCTCGTTGTTTGTAAAGGGTCTTTCAAGTTCATTAGCTGCTGTTTCAGTGCGATGGTGGGTTTGTTGGCTACCATTGATGCCAAGAGGTCTGAGTAGTCTGGCAGTCATTTCAGAGATGTCTTTGATGTAGGGTAGAGTGGCTAGAGTTTCTGGACGTGTTTTGTCTGCTTGTTGGGGTTTGTTGCTGAGAAATCGACGGACTGTGTTCATTGGGTACCCATTCTTTTTGAATACACTCTATAGGTGACTTTTCTCTGCTCTGCTTGGTCCCTCTGTGCTGCAGTGTGTGGTGGCTCGTTGGAATAATGTAGCCCAGACCTCCAATTTGCTAATTGCTTTAAGCAGGTGTATAGTGGATATTCCAGGAGTGATGCAGAACAAAACAGAATTTATTTATACACAACTAGAAGAAAACCAAACTTAGAATAACATAACTATTTGAAAACCCAGTCGACTCTATCTCAATTAATGATGCTGTTCCAAATACTTGCAACATCCCCATAAACACATCCTTGGCAAAAAAAAAGGTAAAATCAAACTCAGGTTCTTACAGGAGAGAAGAGAGAGAGAGAAAGAGACACAGAGAGAGACAGAGAGAGAGAGAGAGAGACAGAGCAAGAAAGAGAGAGAGACACAGAGAGACACAGAGAGAGAGAGAGGATCAGCATGGAGCTGTCTCTGTGACCAGCGGCCTCAAACAGACTTCAAAAAGCCAACACAAGGAAAAACCCTGAACTGGGAGAACTGGCCATTCCCCGTTCTTTGTATAAGTGTGCTAAAACGCTTTTCCAAGGAGATGTTTCTGGACATATCAGAACCTCTGCTATTATGACCCCCTCTTGCAAAAACATCAAGAACAGAATAACCTTATTAAAGGAGCAGGATTGTCACAGGCAGTAACTGGCCGGGTTGGATTTGTCCTGCTTTTTGTGTACAGGACATACCTGGGCAATTTCCCACATTGTCAGTGAGATGCCAGTGTTGTAACTCTACTGGAACAGCTTGGTTAGGGGAGCAGCAAGTTCTGGAGCACACGTCTTCAGTCCTATTGCTGAAATGTTGTCAGGGCCCATAGTCTTTACAGTATTCAGTGTCTCCAGCCATTTATTGATAGCCCGTGGAGTGAATCGAATTGGCTGGAGACTGGTCTCTGTGATGCTGGGGACCACTGGGGGAGGCTGAGATGGATCATCCACTCGGCATTTCTGGCTGAAGATTGCTGTGAAAGTTTCAGCCTTATCTGCTGCCCTGATGGGCTGGGATCCTCCGTCATTGAGGATGGGGAGAGTGGAGCCTCCTCCTCCAGTGAGTTGTTGAATCATCCACCACCATTGGTTTAACTCTGTCTATCCCTGGCTGCTTTATGTTGTTTGGCAAGTTGTCCTGTTTGGTGGCTTCACCAGGTTGATACCTCATTTTCAGGTGTACCTGGTGCTGCCCCTGCCATGCCCTCCTGCACCCTCCACTGAACCAGGGTTGGTCCCCTGGCCTGACGGTAATGGTTGAGTGGGGGATATGCCGGGCCATGGGGTTACAGATTGTGCTGGCGCACCGTGCTGAAACATGGTAACCAGCAGGAGGTTTCCTGAAGGCATAGGGTCTGCTGTCAATGTTGAGGACTCCCAGGGCAACTCCCTCCCAATGGTATCCCACTGTGTTGCCCGCTCTGCTGGGTCTGTCGTGCCGCTGGGATGGGACATATCCCGGGGATGGTGATGGTGGAGTCAGGGACATTGTCTGTAAGGTCTGATTCCATGAGTATGACTGTGCCGGGCTGTTGCTTGACTAGTCTGAGAGACAGCTCTCTCAGTGTTGGCCCTACCTCCCAGATATTAGTGAGGGGGGGATCGTGCAGGTTGGCAGGACTGTTTCTGGCGTTGTCTTTTCTGATGCCTCGGTCAATTCCAGGTTGTCTGCTCTGTTTCATTTCTTTCTTGAGACTTGAAGGTGCCTGACGCTGCTGAGAGGCTTCCTTGGCCTATTCAGAGCTGAAAATGTGTTGCTGGAAAAGCGCAGCAGGTCAGGCAGCATCCAAGGAGCAGGAGAATCGACGTTTCGGGCATGAGCCCTTCTTCAGGAATGTCGGAGGCCTTTTCAGAGGGCGATTCCCGAGTCTGAAGTCCGATATTGACCAGATTTCCTCCTTTTAAAGGATGTTATTGAACCACATGGGTTTTCCCTGACAATTTACTTCGATATTTTTACTTGAATTCAAACCTTGTCTGCAGTGGTGGGATTTGAACCTGAGACCCCAGGATACGGGCTGAGTTTGCCTAGCAATAATACCACTAGGCCGTTGCCTCTCTCAATGTTTTTGGTGTGGGTCAGTAAGTGTTTGAGGGCAGGCCTGCTTTGAATGCTCCGACTGAGGGCCCTACACTGAGAAGGTTTACCGCCAATGTATCGGTGTGACATTGACTTTGTGTGGACAGGTCAGAGCCTGACTGATAGAACGCTCGAGGCAGTGTGTATCCACAAATAAACACCATGAATTCATGTCAGAAGAGCCTGGGAGGATTGGGTGTGGATCGATTCCATCAGCCCGCTGGAAGACAGCCGAGGCGATAAATCACGTTGGAGAGATGACTGTTGCTCGGCAACAAGGCAGCCCAAGCATAACTGATCTGAGGCCAAATGCTCCATCAAGAATAACGCGGGGTACTTAATTGGAACTACTCCCTTAGACCTCAACTCCTCTTCCAAGCCAGTTCCTCATAACCCTCAGCTCACCGATACGTTACAGAACTCCACCTCCCACCCATTTTAAAGGGTTCGTTTCCCCCAGTGGGGCAGTAGAGAATGAGAGGTGATAGTTTTAGGATAAGGGGTGGCAGGTTCTAAACAGAGGTGAGGACGAAAGGTTTCTCTGCAAGGGTCAGGGGTCTGTGCAGTTCATGCCCTCGGCGTGCGGTGCATGCTGGGACATTTAAGGAGAAGTAGATGCATTTTTAATTGGTAACAGTTATGGAGGGCAGGCAGGAAATTGGAGCTGAGATGAGATCAGCCATGATCCTGTTAAACGGTGGAGCAGGTAGGAGGGGCTGAATGGCCTCCGCGTTGTAATTTTCTTATGTAAAAACTTCCCGTAATTGAGCCTTCACTACTTTCTGGGGTAGAGTATTCCAGACCCTCCACTGCCTCCGAGAGAACAAATTCCTTCATGTCTCAGTTTTTCATGGACATTGCCCTCTTCTGTAACTATGTTCCTCTTGTTTGAAATTAGTGGAAACATCTTCTCAACGTTTGGACAGGGGGGAGGCCAGAACGTGGAGGCAGTGGGGCCTTGTGAGATGAAGCCTAATGGGTGCAGACTCATGTTGGAAAAGGACTATAAAGACTGGAGCTTGAGTACTTTATGGGCACTTTGTATTCTCATTCTGGACTTTAAAACTCAGCATTCCGACAACAATTTTTTTTAAAAACGATTTCAACTCTGTGAAACGCTTAAAGTATCTGTACCTAGGTAGATGGTGCCGAAAGACAATCCAAACTGGTGAGTTTTGAGAAGATTTGTAGCTCAGCTTGAGGTTTTGGATGTAGGTTTGCTCACTGAGCTGGAAGTTCATTTTCAGATGTTTCGTCACCATACTAGGTAACATCATCAGTGAGCATCTGGTGAAGCTTCACGGGAGACTCTCCCTCGTATGGTGACGAAACATCTGAAAACAAACCTTGCAACTCAGCGAGCAAACTTAGATCCACAGCATTACAAAATTTTCACTGCACTCATCCCAGGGTACATGATTTTTGAAGCTGTTCTATTCTCTTTGATAAAGACTATTCCATCTCTTTCAAGAACCATCAGAATCTGCAATGGTTCAATAAGACACCCCTTGGTTCATTTAAACTCTGAGGAATAAAGGCCAAATCAAGATGTCTGTTCTTGATAAGTCAACTCCGTCATCTCAGGAATCAGCTGAGTCAATCACTTATGACTTTTCTCCAATGTTAATATTCCCTTTTTTAAAATATTAGGAGCAAACCTGTCCACTGTGTCTCAAGCATGTCCTCTCTGACACCGTGTACACAGTACCCCAGACACAGTCTCCCCAACACCCTGTACACTGTACCCCAGACACAGTCTCCCCAACACCCTGTACACAGTACCCCACACACAGTCTCCCCAACACCCTGTACACAGTACCCCACACACAGTCTCCCCAACACCCTGTACACTGTACCCCAGACACAGTCTCCCCAACACCCTGTACACTGTACCCCACACACAGTCTCCCCAACGCCCTGTACACAGTACCCCAGACAGATCCTCCCCAACACCCTGTACACAGTACCCCAGACACAGCCTCCCCAACACCCTGTACACAGTACCCCACACACAGTCTCCCCAACGCCCTGTACACAGTACCCCAGACAGATCCTCCCCAACGCCCTGTACACAGTACCCCAGACACAGTCTCCCCAACACACTGTACACAGTACCCCAGACAGATCCTCCCCAACGCCCTGTACACAGTACCCCAGACACAGTCTCCCCAATGCCCTGTACACAGTGCCCCACACACAGTCTCCCCAACACCCTGTACACAGTACCCCAGACAGATCCTCCCCAACGCCCTGTACACAGTACCCCAGACACAGTCTCCCCAATGCCCTGTACACAGTACCCCAGACACAGCCACCCCCACACCCTGTACACAGTACCCCAGACAGATCCTCCCCAACACCCTGTACACAGTACCCCAGACACAGTCTCCCCAACGCCCTGTACACAGTACCCCAGACAGATCCTCCCCAACGCCCTGTACACAGTACCCCAGACACAGTCTCCCCAATGCCCTGTACACAGTACCCCACACACAGTCTCCCCAACACCCTGTACACAGTACCCCAGACAGATCCTCCCCAACGCCCTGTACACAGTACCCCAGACACAGCCACCCCCACACCCTGTACACTGTACCCCAGACACAGTCTCCCCAACGCCCTGTACACAGTACCCCAGACACAGTCTCCCCAACACACTGTACACAGTACCCCAGACAGATCCTCCCCAACGCCCTGTACACAGTACCCCAGACAGATCCTCCCCAACACCCTGTACACAGTACCCCAGACACAGCCTCCCCAACACCCTGTACACAGTACCCCAGACACAGTCTCCCCAACACCCAGTACACAGTACCCCAGACAGATCCTCCCCAACGCCCTGTACACAGTACCCCAGACAGATCCTCCCCAACGCCCTGTACACAGTACCCCAGACACAGCCTCCCCAACACCCTGTACACAGTACCGCAGACACAGTCTCCCCAACACCCAGTACACAGTACCCCAGACAGATCCTCCCCAACACCCTGTACACAGTACCCCAGACACAGTCTCCCCAATGCCCTGTACACTGTACCCCAGACACAGCCTCCCCAACACCCTGTACACAGTACCCCAGACACAGTCTCCCCAACACCCTGTACACAGTACCCCAGACAGATCCTCCCCAACGCCCTGTACACAGTACCCCAGACACAGTCTCCCCAATGCCCTGTACACTGTACCCCAGACACAGCCTCCCCAACGCCCTGTACACTGTACCCCAGACACAGCCTCCCCCACACCCTGTACACAGTACCCCAGACACAGTCTCCCCAACACCCTGTACACTGTACCCCAGACACAGTCTCCCCAACGCTCTGTACACAGTACCCCAGATACAGCTTCCCCAACATCCTGTACACAGTACCCCAGACAGATCCTCCCCAACACCCTGTACACAGTACCCCAGATACAGCTTCCCCAACATCCTGTACACTGTACCCCAGACAGATCCTCCCCAACGCCCTGTACACTGTACCCCAGACACAGTCTCCCCAACACCCTGTACACAGTACCCCAGACAGATCCTCCCCAACGCCCTGTACACTGTACCCCAGACACAGCCTCCCCCACACCCTGTACACTGTACCCCAGACACAGTCTCCCCAACGCCCTGTACACAGTACCCCAGACACAGCCTCCCCAACACCCTGTACACAGTACCCCAGACACAGCGTCCCCAATAACCTGTACACAGTACCCCAGACACAGCCTCCCCAACACCCTGTACACAGTACCCCAGACACAGCCTCCCCAACACCCTGTACACAGTACCCCAGACACAGTCTCCCCAACACCCTGTACACAGTACCCCAGACACAGCCTCCCCAACACCCTGTACACAGTACCCCAGACACAGCCTCCCCAACACCCTGTACACAGTACCCCAGACACAGTCTCCCCAACGCCCTGTACACTGTACCCCAGACACAGTCTCCCCAACGCCCTGTACACTGTACCCCAGACACAGTCTCCCCAACGCCCTGTACACTGTACCCCAGACACAGTCTCCCCAACACACTGTACACAGTACCCCAGACAGATCCTCCCCAACTCCCTGTACACAGTACCCCAGACACAGTCTCCCCAAAGCCCTGTACACAGTACTCCAGACACAGTCTCCCCAACACCCTGTACACAGTACCCCAGACACCGTCTCCCCAACACCCTGTACACAGTACCCCAGACAGATCCTCCCCAACGCCCTGTACACTGTACCCCAGACACAGTCTCCCCAACACCCTGTACACAGTACCCCAGACAGATCCTCCCCAACGCCCTGTACACAGTACCCCAGACACAGTCTCCCCAACACCCTGTACACAGTACCCCAGACACAGTCTCCCCAACACCCTGTACACAGTACCCCAGACAGATCCTCCCCAACACCCTGTACACAGTACCCCAGACAGATCCTCCCCAACGCCCTGTACACAGTACCCCAGACACAGTCTCCCCAATGCCCTGTACACAGTACCCCACACACAGTCTCCCCAACAGCCTGTACACAGTACCCCAGACAGATCCTCCCCAACGCCCTGTACACAGTACCCCAGACACAGTCTCCCCAATGCCCTGTACACAGTACCCCACACACAGTCTCCCCAACACCCTGTACACAGTACCCCAGACACAGTCTCCCCAACACCCTGTACACTGTACCCCAGACAGATCCTCCCCAACGCCCTGTACACAGTACCCCAGACACAGTCTCCCCAACGCCCAGTACACAGTACCCCAGACAGATCCTCCCCAACGCCCTGTACACAGTACCCCAGACACAGTCTCCCAAATGCCCTGTACACAGTACCCCAGACACAGTCTCCCCAACACCCTGTACACAGTACCCCAGACACAGTCTCCCCAACACCCTGTACACTGTACCCCAGACAGATCCTCCCCAACGCCCTGTACACAGTACCCCAGACACAGTCTCCCCAATGCCCTGTACACTGTACCCCAGACAGATCCTCCCCAACACCCTGTACACTGTACCCCAGACACAGCATCCCCAACTCCCTGTACACTGTACCCCAGACAGATCCTCCCCAACACCCTGTACACTGTACCCCAGACACAGCATCCCCAACTCCCTGTACACTGTACCCCAGACAGATCCTCCCCAACACCCTGTACACTGTACCCCAGACACAGCATCCCCAACACCCTGTACACAGTACCCCAGACACAGTCTCCCCAACACCCTGTACACAGTACCCCAGACACAGCGTCCTCAATACACTGTACACAGTACCCCAGACACAGCCTCCCCAACACCCTGTACACAGTACCCCAGACACAGCGTCCTCAATACACTGTACACAGTACCCCAGACACAGCCTCCCCAACACCCTGTACACAGTACCCCAGACACAGCGTCCCCAATACCCTGTACACAGTACCCCAGACACAGCGTCCTCAATACACTGTACACAGTACCCCAGACACAGCCTCCCCAACACCCTGTACACAGTACCCCAGACACAGCGTCCTCAATACACTGTACACTGTACCCCAAATACAGCCTCCCCAACGCCCTGTACACTGTACCCCAGACGCAGTCTCCCTCACACCCTGTACACTGTACCCCAAATACAGCCTCCCCAACACCCTGTACACAGTACCCCAGACGCAGTCTCCACAACACCCTGTACACAGTACCCCAGACACAGCCTCCCCAACACCCTGTACACAGTACCCCAGACGCAGTCTCCACAACGCCCTGTACACTGTACCCCAGACGCAGTCTCCCTAACACCCTGTACACTGTACCCCAAATACAGCCTCCCCAACACCCTGTACACTGTACCCCAGACGCAGTCTCCACAACACCCTGTACACTGTACCCCAGACAGATCCTCCCCAACGCCCTGTACACAGTACCCCAGACACAGCCTCCCCAACGCCCTGTACACTGTACCCCAGACACAGCCTCCCCAACGCCCTGTACACTGTACCCCAGACACAGCCTCCCCAACACCCTGTACACAGTACCCCAGACAGATCCTCCCCAACACCCTGTACACTGTACCCCAGACAGATCCTCCCCAACGCCCTGTACACTGTACCCCAGACACAGCCTCCCCAACGCCCTGTACACTGTACCCCAGACACAGCCTCCCCAACACCCTGTACACAGTACCCCAGACAGATCCTCCCCAACACCCTGTACACTGTACCCCAGACAGATCCTCCCCAACGCCCTGTACACAGTACCCCAGACACAGCCTCCCCAACACCCTGTACACAGTACCCCAGACACAGCCTCCCCAACACCCTGTACACTGTACCCCAGACAGATCCTCCCCAACACCCTGTACACAGTACCCCAGACACAGCCTCCCCAACACCCTGTACACTGTACCCCAGACAGATCCTCCCCAACGCCCTGTACACTGTACCCCAGACAGATCCTCCCCAACACCCTGTACACTGTACCCCAGACACAGCCTCCCCAACGCCCTGTACACTGTACCCCAGACAGATCCTCCCCAACACCCTGTACACTGTACCCCAGACAGATCCTCCCCAACGCCCTGTACACTGTACCCCAGACAGATCCTCCCCAACGCCCTGTACACTGTACCCCAGACAGATCCTCCCCAACTCCCTGTTCACTGTACCCCAGACAGATCCTCCCCAACGCCCTGTACACAGTACCCCAGACACAGTCTCCCCAACACCCTGTACACTGTACCCCAGACAGATCCTCCCCAACGCCCTGTACACAGTACCCCAGACAGATCCTCCCCAACGCCCTGTACACAGTACCCCAGACACAGTCTCCCCAACACCCTGTACACAGTACCCCAGACACAGTCTCCCCAACACCCTGTACACAGTACCCCAGACAGATCCTCCCCAATGCCCTGTACACTGTACCCCAGACACAGTCTCCCCAACACCCTGTACACAGTACCCCAGACACAGTCTCCCCAACACCCTGTACACTGTACCCCAGACAGATCCTCCCCAACGCCCTGTACACAGTACCCCAGACACAGCCTCCCCAACGCCCTGTACACAGTACCCCAGACACAGCCTCCCCAACACCCTGTACACTGTACCCCAGACAGATCCTCCCCAACACCTTGTACACAGTACCCCAGACACAGTATCCCCAACACCCTGTACACTGTACCCCAGACAGATCCTCCCCAACGCCCTGTACACAGTACCCCAGACACAGCCTCCCCAACACCCTGTACACTGTACCCCAGACACAGTCTCCCCAATGCCCTGTACACTGTACCCCAGACAGATCCTCCCCAACACTCTGTACACAGTACCCCAGACACAGTCTCCCCAACACCCTGTACACTGTACCCCAGACACAGCCTCCCCAACACCCTGTACACTGTACCCCAGACACAGCCTCCCCAACGCCCTGTACACTGTACCCCAGACACAGTCTCCCCAACGCCCTGTACACTGTACCCCAGACACAGTCTCCCCAACACACTGTACACAGTACCCCAGACAGATCCTCCCCAACTCCCTGTACACAGTACCCCAGACACAGTCTCCCCAAAGCCCTGTACACAGTACTCCAGACACAGTCTCCCCAACACCCTGTACACAGTACCCCAGACACCGTCTCCCCAACACCCTGTACACAGTACCCCAGACAGATCCTCCCCAACGCCCTGTACACAGTACCCCAGACACAGTCTCCCCAATGCCCTGTACACAGTACCCCAGACACAGTCTCCCCAACACACTGTACACAGTACCCCAGACAGATCCTCCCCAACGCCCTGTACACAGTACCCCAGACAGATCCTCCCCAACGCTCTGTACACAGTACCCCAGACACAGTCTCCCCAATGCCCTGTACACAGTACCCCAGACACAGCCACCCCCACACCCTGTACACAGTACCCCAGACAGATCGTCCCCAACGCCAGGTACACAGTACCCCAGACACAGTCTCCCCAACGCCCTGTACACAGTACCCCAGGCAGATCCTCCCCAACGCCCTGTACACAGTACCCCAGACACAGTCTCCCCAATGCCCTGTACACAGTACCCCACACACAGTCTCCCCAACACCCTGTACACAGTACCCCAGACAGATCCTCCCCAACGCCCTGTACACAGTACCCCAGACACAGTCTCCCCAATGCCCTGTACACAGTACCCCAGACACAGCCACCCCCACACCCTGTACACAGTACCCCAGACACAGTCTCCCCAACGCCCTGTACACAGTACCCCAGATACAGCCACCCCCACACCCTGTACACTGTACCCCAGACACAGTCTCCCCAACACCCAGTACACAGTACCCCAGACAGATCCTCCCCAACACCCTGTACACAGTACCCCAGACACAGTCTCCCCAATGCCCTGTACACAGTACCCCAGACACAGTCTCCCCAACACCCTGTACACAGTACCCCAGACAGATCCTCCCCAACACCCTGTACACAGTACCCCAGACACAGTCTCCCCAATGCCCTGTACACAGTACCCCAGACACAGCCTCCCCCACACCCTGTACACAGTACCCCAGACACAGTCTCCCCAACACCCTGTACACTGTACCCCAGACACAGTCTCCCCAACGCTCTGTACACAGTACCCCAGATACAGCTTCCCCAACATCCTGTACACTGTACCCCAGACAGATCCTCCCCAACACCCTGTACACAGTACCCCAGATACAGCTTCCCCAACATCCTGTACACTGTACCCCAGACAGATCCTCCCCAACGCCCTGTACACTGTACCCCAGACACAGTCTCCCCAACACCCTGTACACAGTACCCCAGACAGATCCTCCCCAACGCCCTGTACACTGTACCCCAGACACAGCCTCCCCCACACCCTGTACACTGTACCCCAGACACAGTCTCCCCAACGCCCTGTACACAGTACCCCAGACACAGCCTCCCCAACACCCTGTACACAGTACCCCAGACACAGCCTCCCCAACACCCTGTACACAGTACCCCAGACACAGCGTCCCCAATACCCTGTACACAGTACCCCAGACACAGCCTCCCCAACACCCTGTGCACAGTACCCCAGACACAGCCTCCCCAACACCCTGTACACAGTACCCCAGACACAGTCTCCCCAACACCCTGTACACAGTACCCCAGACACAGCCTCCCCAACACCCTGTACACAGTACCCCAGACACAGTCTCCCCAACGCCCTGTACACTGTACCCCAGACACAGTCTCCCCAACGCCCTGTACACTGTACCCCAGACACAGTCTCCCCAACGCCCTGTATACTGTACCCCAGACACAGTCTCCCCAACGCACTGTACACAGTACCCCAGACAGATCCTCCCCAACTCCATGTACACAGTACCCCAGACACAGTCTCCCCAACGCCCTGTACACTGTACCCCAGACACAGTCTCCCCAACGCCCTGTACACAGTACTCCAGACACCGTCTCCCCAACACCCTGTACACAGTACCCCAGACACCGTCTCCCCAACACCCTGTACACAGGACCCCAGACAGATCCTCCCCAACGCCCTGTACACTGTACCCCAGACACAGTCTCCCCAACACCCTGTACACAGTACCCCAGACAGATCCTCCCCAACGCCCTGTACACAGTACCCCAGACGCAGTCTCCCCAACACCCTGTACACAGTACCCCAGACACAGTCTCCCCAACACCCTGTACACAGTACCCCAGACAGATCCTCCCCAACGCCCTGTACACTGTACCCCAGACACAGTCTCCCCAACACCCTGTACACAGTACCCCAGACAGATCCTCCCCAACGCCCTGTACACAGTACCCCAGACACAGTCTCCCCAACACCCTGTACACAGTACCCCAGACAGATCCTCCCCAACACCCTGTACACAGTACCCCAGACAGATCCTCCCCAACGCCCTGTACACAGTACCCCAGACACAGTCTCCCCAATGCCCTGTACACAGTACCCCACACACAGTCTCCCCAACACCCTGTACACAGTACCCCAGACACAGTCTCCCCAACACCCTGTACACAGTACCCCAGACAGATCCTCCCCAACGCCCTGTACACAGTACCCCAGACACAGCCTCCCCCACACCCTGTACACTGTACCCCAGACACAGTCTCCCCAACGCCCTGTACACAGTACCCCAGACACAGCCTCCCCAACACCCTGTACACAGTACCCCAGACACAGCCTCCCCAACACCCTGTACACAGTACCCCAGACACAGCGTCCCCAATACCCTGTACACAGTACCCCAGACACAGCCTCCCCAGCACCCTGTACACAGTACCCCAGACACAGCCTCCCCAACACCCTGTACACAGTACCCCAGACACAGTCTCCCCAACACCCTGTACACAGTACCCCAGCCACAGCCTCCCCAACACCCTGTACACAGTACCCCAGACACAGCCTCCCCAACACCCTGTACACAGTACCCCAGACACAGTCTCCCCAACGCCCTGTACACTGTACCCCAGACACAGTCTCCCCAACGCCCTGTACACTGTACCCCAGACACAGTCTCCCCAACGCCCTGTACACTGTACCCCAGACACAGTCTCCCCAACGCACTGTACACAGTACCCCAGACAGATCCTCCCCAACTCCATGTACACAGTACCCCAGACACAGTCTCCCCAAAGCCCTGTACACAGTACTCCAGACACAGTCTCCCCAACACCCTGTACACAGTACCCCAGACACCGTCTCCCCAACAGCCTGTACACAGTACCCCAGACAGATCCTCCCCAACGCCCTGTACACTGTACCCCAGACACAGTCTCCCCAACACCCTGTACACAGTACCCCAGACAGATCCTCCCCAACGCCCTGTACACAGTACCCCAGACGCAGTCTCCCCAACACCCTGTACACAGTACCCCAGACACAGTCTCCCCACCACCCTGTACACAGTACCCCAGACAGATCCTCCCCAACGCCCTGTACACTGTACCCCAGACACAGTCTCCCCAACACCCTGTACACAGTACCCCAGACAGATCCTCCCCAACGCCCTGTACACAGTACCCCAGACACAGTCTCCCCAACACCCTGTACACAGTACCCCAGACAGATCCTCCCCAACACCCTGTACACAGTACCCCAGACAGATCCTCCCCAACGCCCTGTCCACAGTACCCCAGACACAGTCTCCCCAATGCCCTGTACACAGTACCCCACACACAGTCTCCCCAACACCCTGTACACAGTACCCCAGACACAGTCTCCCCAACACCCTGTACACAGTACCCCAGACAGATCCTCCCCAACGCCCTGTACACAGTACCCCAGACACAGCCTCCCCCACACCCTGTACACTGTACCCCAGACACAGTCTCCCCAACGCCCTGTACACAGTACCCCAGACACAGCCTCCCCAACACCCTGTACACAGTACCCCAGACACAGCCTCCCCAACACCCTGTACACAGTACCCCAGACACAGCGTCCCCAATACCCTGTACACAGTACCCCAGACACAGCCTCCCCAGCACCCTGTACACAGTACCCCAGACACAGCCTCCCCAACACCCTGTACACAGTACCCCAGACACAGTCTCCCCAACACCCTGTACACAGTACCCCAGCCACAGCCTCCCCAACACCCTGTACACAGTACCCCAGACACAGCCTCCCCAACACCCTGTACACAGTACCCCAGACACAGTCTCCCCAACGCCCTGTACACTGTACCCCAGACACAGTCTCCCCAACGCCCTGTACACTGTACCCCAGACACAGTCTCCCCAACGCCCTGTACACTGTACCCCAGACACAGTCTCCCCAACGCACTGTACACAGTACCCCAGACAGATCCTCCCCAACTCCATGTACACAGTACCCCAGACACAGTCTCCCCAAAGCCCTGTACACAGTACTCCAGACACAGTCTCCCCAACACCCTGTACACAGTACCCCAGACACCGTCTCCCCAACAGCCTGTACACAGTACCCCAGACAGATCCTCCCCAACGCCCTGTACACTGTACCCCAGACACAGTCTCCCCAACACCCTGTACACAGTACCCCAGACAGATCCTCCCCAACGCCCTGTACACAGTACCCCAGACGCAGTCTCCCCAACACCCTGTACACAGTACCCCAGACACAGTCTCCCCACCACCCTGTACACAGTACCCCAGACAGATCCTCCCCAACGCCCTGTACACTGTACCCCAGACACAGTCTCCCCAACACCCTGTACACAGTACCCCAGACAGATCCTCCCCAACGCCCTGTACACAGTACCCCAGACACAGTCTCCCCAACACCCTGTACACAGTACCCCAGACAGATCCTCCCCAACACCCTGTACACAGTACCCCAGACAGATCCTCCCCAACGCCCTGTCCACAGTACCCCAGACACAGTCTCCCCAATGCCCTGTACACAGTACCCCACACACAGTCTCCCCAACAGCCTGTACACAGTACCCCAGACAGATCCTCCCCAACGCCCTGTACACAGTACCCCAGACACAGTCTCCCCAATGCCCTGTACACAGTACCCCACACACAGTCTCCCCAACACCCTGTACACAGTACCCCAGACACAGTCTCCCCAACACCCTGTACACTGTACCCCAGACAGATCCTCCCCAACGCCCTGTACACAGTACCCCAGACACAGTCTCCCCAACACCCAGTACACAGTACCCCAGACAGATCCTCCCCAACGCCCTGTACACAGTACCCCAGACACAGTCTCCCCAATGCCCTGTACACTGTACCCCAGACAGATCCTCCCCAACACCCTGTACACTGTACCCCAGACACAGCATCCCCAACTCCCTGTACACTGTACCCCAGACAGATCCTCCCCAACACCCTGTACACTGTACCCCAGACACAGCATCCCCAACTCCCTGTACACTGTACCCCAGACAGATCCTCCCCAACACCCTGTACACTGTACCCCAGACACAGCATCCCCAACACCCTGTACACAGTACCCCAGACACAGCTTCCCCAACAACCTGTACACAGTACCCAGACACAGCCTCCCCCACACCCTGTACACAGTACCCCAGACACAGTCTCCCCAACACCCTGTACACAGTACCCCAGACACAGCGTCCTCAATACACTGTACACAGTACCCCAGACACAGCCTCCCCAACACCCTGTACACAGTACCCCAGACACAGCGTCCTCAATACACTGTACACAGTACCCCAGACACAGCCTCCCCAACACCCTGTACTCAGTACCCCAGACACAGCGTCCCCAATACCCTGTACACAGTACCCCAGACACAGCGTCCTCAATACACTGTACACAGTACCCCAGACACAGCCTCCCCAATGCCCTGTACACAGTACCCCAGACACAGCGTCCTCAATACACTGTACACTGTACCCCAGACAGATCCTCCCCAACAACCTGTACACTGTACCCCAAATACAGCCTCCCCAACGCCCTGTACACTGTACCCCAGACGCAGTCTCCCTAACACCCTGTACACTGTACCCCAAATACAGCCTCCCCAACACCCTGTACACAGTACCCCAGACGCAGTCTCCACAACACCCTGTACACAGTACCCCAGACACAGCCTCCCCAATACCCTGTACACAGTACCCCAGACGCAGTCTCCACAACGCCCTGTACACTGTACCCCAGACGCAGTCTCCCTAACACCCTGTACACTGTACCCCAAATACAGCCTCCCCAACACCCTGTACACAGTACCCCAGACGCAGTCTCCACAACACCCTGTACACTGTACCCCAGACAGATCCTCCCCAACGCCCTGTACACTGTACCCCAGACACAGCCTCCCCAACGCCCTGTACACTGTACCCCAGACACAGCCTCCCCAACACCCTGTACACAGTACCCCAGACAGATCCTCCCCAACACCCTGTACACAGTACCCCAGACAGATCCTCCCCAACGCCCTGTACACAGTACCCCAGACACAGCCTCCCCAACACCCTGTACACAGTACCCCAGACACAGCCTCCCCAACACCCTGTACACTGTACCCCAGACAGATCCTCCCCAACACCCTGTACACAGTACCCCAGACACAGCCTCCCCAACACCCTGTACACTGTACCCCAGACAGATCCTCCCCAACGCCCTGTACACTGTACCCCAGACAGATCCTGCACACGCTGTACACTGTACCCCAGACACAGCCTCCCCAACGCCCTGTACACTGTACCCCAGACAGATCCTCCCCAACACCCTGTACACTGTACCCCAGACAGATCCTCCCCAACGCCCTGTACACTGTACCCCAGACAGATCCTCCCCAACGCCCTGTACACTGTACCCCAGACACAGCCTCCCCAACGCCCTGTACACTGTACCCCAGACAGATCCTCCCCAATGCCCTGTTCACAGTACCCCAGACAGATCCTCCCCAACGCCCTGTACACAGTACCCCAGACACAGTCTCCCCAATGCCCTGTACACAGTACCCCAGACACAGTCTCCCCAACACCCTGTACACAGTACCCCAGACAGATCCTCCCCAATGCCCTGTACACTGTACCCCAGACACAGTCTCCCCAACACCCTGTACACAGTACCCCAGACACAGTCTCCCCAACACCCTGTACACTGTACCCCAGACAGATCCTCCCCAACGACCTGTACACAGTACCCCAGACACAGCCTCCCCAACGCCCTGTACACAGTACCCCAGACACAGCCTCCCCAACACCCTGTACACTGTACCCCAGACAGATCCTCCCCAACACCCTGTACACAGTACCCCAGACACAGTCTCCCCAACACCCTGTACACTGTACCCCAGACAGATCCACCCCAACGCCCTGTACACAGTACCCCAGACACAGCCTCCCCAACACCCTGTACACTGTACCCCAGACACAGTCTCCCCAATGCCCTGTACACTGTACCCCAGACAGATCCTCCCCAACACCCTGTACACAGTACCCCAGACACAGTCTCCCCAACACCCTGTACACTGTACCCCAGACACAGCCTCCCCAACACCCTGTACACTGTACCCCAGACACAGTCTCCCCAACACCCTGTACACTGTACCCCAGACAGATCCTCCCCAACACCCTGTACACTGTACCCCAGACACAGTCTCCCCAACACCCTGTAAACTGTACCCCAGACAGATCCTCCCCAACACCCTGTACACTGTACCCCAGACAGATCCTCCCCAACTCCCTGTACACTGTACCCCAGACACAGCCTCCCCAACACCCTGTACACTGTACCCCAGACACAGCATCCCCAACTCCCTGTACACAGTACCCCAGACAGATCCTCCCCCATACCCTGTCCACAGTACCCCAGACACAGCCTCCCCAACACCCTGTACACTGTACCCCAGACACAGTCTCCCCAACACCCTGTACACAGTACCCCAGACACAGTGTCCCCAACACCCTGTACACTGTACCCCAGACACAGTCTCCCCAACACCCTGTACACTGTACCCCAGACACAGTGTCCCCAATACCCTGTACACAGTACCCCAGACACAGCGTCCTCAATACACTGTACACAGTACCCCAGACACAGCGTCCTCAATACACTGTACACAGTACCCCAGACACAGCGTCCTCAATACACTGTACACAGTACCCCAGACACAGCGTCCTCAATACACTGTACACAGTACCCCAGACACAGCGTCCTCAATACACTGTACACTGTACCCCAGACACAGCGTCCCCAATACACTGTACACAGTACCCCAGACAGATCCTCCCCAACAACCTGTACACTGTACCCCAAATACAGCCTCCCCAACGCCCTGTACACTGTACCCCAGACGCAGTCTCCCTAACACCCTGTACACTGTACCCCAAATACAGCCTCCCCAACACTCTGTACACAGTACCCCAGACGCAGTCTCCACAACACCCTGTACACTGTACCCCAGACACAGCTTCCCCCATACCATGTACACAGTACCCCAGCCTCCCCAAAACCCTGTACACAGTACCCCAGACAGATCCTCCCCAACGCCCTGTACACAGTACCCCAGACACAGCCTCCCCAACGCCCTGTACACTGTACCCCAGACGCAGTCTCCCTAACACCCTGTACACTGTACCCCAAATACAGCCTCCCCAACGCCCTGTACACTGTACCCCAGACGCAGTCTCCCTAACACCCTGTACACAGTACCCCAGACACAGCCTCCCCAACACCCTGTACACTGTACCCCAGACACAGCTTCCCCCATACCATGTACACAGTACCCCAGCCTCCCCAAAACCCTGTACACAGTACCCCAGACAGATCCTCCCCAACGCCCTGTACACAGTACCCCAGACACAGCCTCCCCAACGCCCTGTACACTGTACCCCAGACACAGTCTCCCCAACGCCCTGTACACTGTACCCCAGACACAGCCTCCCCAACAGCCTGTACACAGTACCCCAGACAGATCCTCCCCAACACCCTGTACACAGTACCCCAGACTCAGTCTCCCCAACACCCTGTACACTGTACCCCAGACAGATCCTCCCCAACACCCTGTACACAGTACCCCAGACACAGCCTCCCCAACACCCTGTACACTGTACCCCAGACACAGCCTCCCCAACGCCCTGTACACTGTACCCCAGACAGATCCTCCCCAACACCCTGTACACTGTACCCCAGACACAGCCTCCCCAACTCCCTGTACACAGTACCCCAGACACAGTCTCCCCAACTCCCTGTACACTGTACCCCAGACAGATCCTCCCCAACGCCCTGTACACTGTACCCCAGACAGATCCTCCCCAACGCCCTGTACACTGTATCCCAGACAGATCCTCCCCAACGCCCTGTACACAGTACCCCAGACAGATCCTCCCCAACACCCTGTACACTGTACCCCAGACACAGTCTCCCCAACACCCTGTACACTGTACCCCAGACAGATCCTCCCCAACAACCTGTACACAGTACTCCTGACCTCATTCCAGCCTTGGGTCAAACATGGAGAAAAAAGCTTAATTCCAGAGGGGAGGGGAGAGGGACAGCCCTTGACATCAAGGCTGCATTTGACCGAGTGGGGCATCATGGAGCCCTCACAAAACTGGAATCGGTGGGTGTCGGGGGAGGAAACTCTGCTCGTTGGAGTTGTACCTGGCACAGAGGAAGATGGTTGTGGTTGATGGAGGTCAGTCCTCTCAGCTCCAGGACATCTCTGCAAGTGTTCCTCAGGATAGTGTCTTCGGCCCAAACATCATCAATAACCTTCCCTCAATCATAAGGTCAGTGGTGGGATGCTTTCTATGGAAGGCGGGAGTGTGGTGCTGGAAAAGCACAGCAGGTCAGGCAGCATCCGAGGAGCAGGAGAATCGACATTTCGGGCATAAGCTGTCATCAGGAATTCCTGATGAAGGGCTTATGCCCGAAACATTGACTCTCCTGCTCCTTGGATGCTGCCTGACCTGCTGTGCTTTTCCAGCACCACACTCTCGACTCTGATCTCCAGCATCTGCAGGCCTCATCTTCTCATTGGAATGCACAATGTTCAGTACCATTCATGACTCCTTTGATACTAAGGTGGTGTATGTTCAAATGCAGCAAGACCCTGACAATACACGGAGAAATGCCTCACAAATTTGCTAGAATTCTTTGAGGGGGTAACAAGCAGGAGAGATAAAAGGGACCCAGTAGTTCTAATATATTTGGATTTTCAGAAAGCATTAGGTATGGGGCCACACATTAGGGCACTCAAGGAGATAAGAGCCCATGGTGTTGGAGGTAGTCATATTAGAATAGATAGAGGATTGGCTGACCAATAGCAGACAGAGAGTTGAGTTAAAGCATGCATTTTCAGGATGGCGATCTATAGCTAGTGGAGTACCGCAGGGATCAGTGCTGGGACCACGAATATTGACAATCGGTGAAGAAAGTGAATGTACAATAGCTGTATGTACAAAAAAATAGATGGAAAGGTCGTTGATAAGGATGACACAAAGTGTTTGCAGAGAGATACAGACAGCTTCAGCGAGCGGGCAACAACTTGGCAGATGGAATATAATGTGGGAAAATGGCAGATTGTGCAGATTATGGAAAGTAGTACACATGTCCAATCCGAAAGCTACACAGGATCCTGCTGCTTATGAGGCATGACATTGGAGGTCACCCAACACCAGGTTATTATCCAGCAGGTTTATTTGGAATCACAAGCTTTCGGAGCGCTGCTCCTTCATCAATGAAAGCTTATGATTTCAAATAAACCTGGTGTCATGTGACCTTCTCCACCCCAGCCCAACACCGACATCCCCGCACCTCATTTGGTATAATGTTATTTTGACTTTCCATTAATGTTTGTTGCGAATTGTCCTGATGACTGCAAGACCTAAAGCTTTGACAAAAATGTATCCTTGCCAGCAACACCCAAGAGAAAAGTTGACACGGCTGATATCGATGGACGTAGGCCTAGAACTGGGGCAGTACTAATAGGAGACAGTCATCATTCAATCATCCACCCCCCCTTTAGTGTGTGCGTCTGGTTGGGAGGTGTGGTGGGGGAGGTGATGTCTGAGTGACCTTGTCTTTAGAATGTTAATCCAGGGACCCATGTAATGTTCTGCAGCTCTGGGTTTCAATCCCATCATGATAGATGGTGGAAATTCAACTGGGACAAAAATTAAGAGTCTGACAATGAACATATAACCATTGTCAATTGTTGTAGGAACCTAATGTCCTTCAGGGAAGGAAATCTACCATCCTTAGGCAAACATGGGTTCTGCAGATGCTGGAGATCAGAGTCGAGATTAGAGTGGTGCTGGAAAAGCACAGCAGGTCAGGCAGCATCCGAGGAGCAGGAAAATCGACGTTTCGGATGTAACCCTTCTTCAGGACCTGAAACATCCATCGATGTCAGCCATGTCAACTTTTCTCTTGGGTGTTGCTGGCAAGGATACATTTTTGTCAAAGCTTTTGATCTTGCAGTCATCAGGACAATTTGCAACAAACATTCTTACCTGGCCTGGCCTACATATGACTCTAGATCCACAGCAGTGGGGATGGGCAATAAATACTGGCCCACATGTCTCCATCCCATGAATGACTTTTAAAAATGCAGAACTGAACCAATGAATTGAAAAACATGTTTCTTTGAAATTTCTTGCTGTTTGCTGTTTTGAACCCAAGGTCTCGATCCGACGGTGAGTCTGGACTCTCTGGACCAGGATGAGCCCTGTCTCCCTGCACCACAGCAACCCACCTGTTGTTTTTTTCCAGGCAATGGTTGTGTGAGGCAAAACCTCTGCCCACCTCCTGGAGAAAGCTCCGCCTTTTGGGCTGCCGACCAATCAAAGGCTTGCAGCTTTGGTGCCCCTCCTGAACAGTAAGACAGGTGAAGAAGGCATTTAACTCACTTGCCTTCATTGCTCAGGCCTCTGAGTCCAGGAGTTGGGAAGTCATGTTGAGGTTGTGTGTTGGTTAGACCTCTTCTGGAGAACAGTATCTAGCTCTGGCCGCCCAGGTATAGGAAGGATATTATTAAGCTGCAGAGGGTTGAGAAAAGATTTACCGGGATGTTGCCAGGAATGGAAGGCTTGAGTTATAAGGAGAGGCTGGGACTTCTTTCAGTGGAGCGTTGGAGATTGAGGGGTGACCTTGTAGAGGTTTATAATATCATGAGGGGTGTGGATAAGATCAATAGCTAAGGTCTTTTCACCAGGGTGGGGGAGTCGAGAACGAGAGGGCATGTTTTTAAGGTGAGAGGCGAAACATTTATAAAGGACATGAGGGGCAACTTTTTTACACAGAGGATGGTTCATGGTGTGGAATGAGCTGCCAGAGCAAGTGCTGGATGCAGGTGCAGTTACAACATTTAAAAGGCATTTGGATAAGGGCATGAATAGGAAGGGTTTGGAGGGATATGGGCCAGGAGCAGGCAGGCGGGAGTAGGTTGGGTTGGGATTATGGTCTGTTTCCATGCTGTACGACTCTCTGACTCCATAGTCGGGAGCATTGTCGGTGTCTTATGGCATGCAAGGTGCTATGTAAATGCAGGTGTTGGTGCAATACCTATTGTTTCAGGAGGGCCTTTCAGAACTGGGATACCTCTGTTAGCCAAAATAATATAACCAACTCTCTGCTGGCCAATTATGGGAGAGCAAGGGCTGTCCGATAAGCAATTTATAGACCACTTCTGTGCAATGGAATGTTACAATGACCCGGTGTGTCCCAGTCGTCAGAGTGGAGTCAGTACAGTTCTGCTGGTGAGTGATGTTAGCCCCTGGATGGAGTACAACATGGGTTTGCAAACATGATACATGGACCCCAGGCACTGTGAGGACAGATTAGACAAACTGTGCCTTCATTCTCTCGAATTTAGAAGATTAAGGGGCAATTTAATCAAGATCTTTAGACTGCTAACTGTGAGAGACAGGGTCGATAAAGATAAACGATTCCCACTGGTTGTGGATTCAAAAACTAGGGAGCACCGTCTGAGAATTAGGGCCAGGCTGTTCAGGGGATGTGTTCGGAAGCACGTCCACGACGGGGAATGCTGGAGCCATTGTCCATTTTAAATCTGAGATTGGTAATCTTTTGTGAAGCAAAGGGATCTGGTCCCAAAGCAGGCATACAGAGTTAGGCCATAGATCAGCCATGATCTCATTGAATGGCAGTGTGGGTTCAAGGGGCTGAATGGCCTCCTCCTGTTCCTAGTAACCAGGAAAGATCTGGATGTTCTGGTTTATTGTGAGGGAAATTGAATGCACGAGTAGGGAGGTTAGGCTTAAGTTGTACAGGGCATTGATGAGACCAACGTTGGAGCACAGAATTTATGACTGGTCACCATACTTCCAGAAGTAGGTTAGTGTGTCGGAAGCAGTTCAGAGACTAAACCCTGGAATGAGCGGATTGCTTTCAGAGGAAAGACTCTACAGGCTGGACCTGCATCCTCTGGAGTTTCAGAGTCCATTCGGCCCATCGAGTCCACTCCGCCATTCAATCCTGGCTGATGGGCATTTCAACGCCACTGACCCACACTCTCCCTGTATCCCTTGATCCCTTGTAAGATTAAGAATTTATCAATCTGAATTGTCAGAGGCGAGGCAGAGGCGGCTTAATTGAAATATAGCAGACCCTGAGGGGACTTGTCTGGGTGGATGGGGAAAGGATGTTTCCTCCTGTGGGAGAATCTAGAACGAGGGGGTCAGAGTTGAAACATAAAGGGTTAGTCATTTAGGACAAAGATGAGGGAATACTATTCTCTCAGAGGGTTGTGAATCTTTGGAATTCCTTTCCTCAAAAGGCACTGGATGCAAAAACTTTAAATATTTTTAAGGGGGAGGGAGGGAGAGTCTAGATGGCTGAGGGGGATGGGAGATTACCATGGATAGGCAAGAATGTGGAGTTGAGGGTAAAATCAGATCAGCTGTGATCGTGTTGAATGAGGCAGCAGACTCGAACAGTCGAATGGCCACCACAGGTTTGTTGGTTTGGTGGAGCCAAGCTGCCTTTCTGTTTTGTGTTGTCCTCGGTTGTGTGTGCAAGATGGGGAGCAGCTGCTTAGTTAACCATGCATGGGTGTCTGCTGCCAATGCAGGAAGATCTCTGTTCCTGGACGGATTGTCTTGGCTGTATTCTACAGTGCATGTGTCTCCAGTGTTAGCTGAACAACTGGGGATACAGCCCTGTGGGAATAACAACCAGGAACACAGGCAACGCCTCATCCTCTCGGATTCTCTACAACACCCCGGGTCTCAATACGCTTCAGAGTTCAGGCTGCTGTCCGGTGATGACAGGGAGGAATGTTTAAAGCAATATCAGAATCTTGTTTTATGAACTTCGAGATGTTCTGAAATGTTTCACGCTGAGAGAGGTCCTTGCTACACATGATCTCAGCTGGTTGGCGATTTGGTTTGCAATGGAGCCAACAGCATGGGTTCAGTTCCCATCTTGGCTGAGGTCAAGATGGAGGTCTCATCTGAGGTGTGCTGACAGTCAGATGGAGTGTCTGTGTTTGGGGTGTGTGTGTGTGTTTCTGTGGGTGTGCACGTGTGTGTGTGTGTGCGTGTCCATGTGAATGAGACTGTAGACAATTTGCACCAGTGACTGAGATGAGGGGAGCAGAGTGGGTAGATGTGGGACGATGTTCCCATTGGCCCAAGAAAGCTCAGAACCCTGGTGTCAAAGTACAACGATGCAGGGTAGGCCATTTAGACTGACAGGAGGAGAAATATCTTTACCCAGAGTTTTAGGGGAAATATTTCCCAGTTCACCCAAGATAAATCCCAAACCTTTCTTTGGAAATTGGACTGGCAAGCTTCATATCTACTGAGAGGGAAAAGGAGTGAGGGAAGTTGGGGGAGCTAATCAGTTAAATTTTCCATTTGAGAGATGTAACTGACAGTACAGCGCTCCCTCAGCACTGACCCTCCGACAGTGCGGCACTCCCTCAGCACTGACCCTCCGACAGTGCAGCACTCCCTCAGCACTGACCCTCCGACAGTGCGGCACTCCCTCAGCACTGACCCTCCGACAGTGCGGCACTCCCTCAGCACTGACCCTCCGACAGTGCGGCGCTCCCTCAGCACTGACCCTCCGACAGTGCGGCACTCCCTCAGCACTGACCCTGTGACAGTGTGGCACTCCCTCACACTGACCCTGTGACAGTGCGGTACTCCCTCACACTGACCCTCTGACAGTGCGGCACTCCCTCAGCACTGACCCTCCAACAGTGCGGCACTCCCTCAGCACTGACCCTGTGACAGTGTGGCACTCCCTCACACTGACCCTGTGACAGTGCGGCACTCCCTCACACTGACCCTCTGACAGTGCGGCACTCCCTCAGCACTGACCCTCCGACAGTGCTGGGACTGGGAGTGTCAGTGTTGATTACATTCAGGTTCCTGTGAGACTCCTTTCCGAGAGCGGGCGAAATCTGGTGAGAGTGTGGGATCCTGCTTTGTTTGCCTTGCCCTGGCTCCTGTCAGCTGGGCGAGTAGGTGGTTGCTGTGAATTACCCAGATCTGTTTCAAAGCTGTGATATCTAATGAGGCTTGATGAAGGGGAATAAATAGCTGCAGTCTGTTGAGAGTTGAGGTAGCATGTCAGTGTATCGGTGATTGCAAAGGATCAGTGAGTGCTTGGGAGTGCTGCAATTCATCGCCCTTCTCTGTTAAACATCTCTCTCTTGATATGAATCCTTGAAAACACTCCTGGTGATGGGGGCTGTGGTGTTGCTGGAGAACATTAGCATATGGCAGCCATGGTAACCAATAATTCATTACCTCAGTGGGAAAATATATTCCCGAGAGTTTTGTTCAACAGGACAGCAATGGAGCATTCCCATTTAGGTTGTGCCTTCGCATGGAATCAAACTGCTTTACAGCACGTGGAAAAAGGCCATTCAGCCCATTCTCATCCCACTTCCCAGCCCCTGGACAGTATCTTTGCAGGTTCCAGAACTTCGGAGACAGATCCGGGTTCCTTTGCAATGAGTTTTCCCATCAGTCCCCAAACCGGGCAGAGAACTTCAGACCGGAGAAAGTGAGGACTGCAGATGCTGGAGATCAGAGCTGAAAAATGTGTTGCTGGAAAAGCGCAGCAGGTCAGGCAGCATCCAAGGAGCAGGAGAATCGACGTTTCGGGCATAAGCCCTTCTCCTCATTCCTGAAGAAGGGCTTATGCCCGAAACGTCAATTCTCCTGTTCCTTGGATGCTGCCTGACCTGCTGCGCTTTTCCAGCAACACATTTTCAGCAGAGAACTTCAGACACCCACTACCCTCTGGGTGAAGAGGTATTTCCTCATGTCCCCTCCTACCCTTTACCAACCATATTAACTCCATGTCCCTGTTCTCTGATCTCTCTCCTGAAGGACACAAGTCCTCCCCACCCACTCCATCCAAGCCTTTCATCATTTTGCAAACCTCGATAGTCTTTCAGCCTCCATGGTCCTATTTAAAACAACCCCACCCTGTCCAATCTTTCCTCATAGCTGCAATTTTCAATATCTGACAGCATACTTGTAAATCTCCTCTGTACACCCCTCTCTCTCTCTCTCTCTCTCCCCTTATCTCTCTCTCTCTCTCACTCTCTCTATCTCTATATCTCTATCTCACTATCTGTCTTGCTCTTTCTCTGTCTCTATGTCTCTCTCTCTCTCTGTCTCGCTCTTTGTCTCACTCTCTCTCTACCTCTCTCTCTCTCTCTCGCTCTCGCTCTATTTCTCTCTCTCTATCTCTCTCTAGATCTCTCGATGTCACGCTCTCTCTCTCTATATCTCTCGCTCTCGCTCTGTATCTCTCTATCTCTATCTATCTATCTCTCTGTCTCTCCCTCTCTCTAAATGTCCAGCTGATGTTGTCACCAGAATTGAGCATACGCCTGTGGCCTATCCCCTATCTTGTATATGATGTGGAGGTGCTGGTGTTGGACTGGGGTGGACAAGGTCAGAGGGCCCACGATACCAGGGTATAGTCCAACAGGTTTATTTGAAACCACAAGCTTTCAGAGCGCTGATCCTTTGTCAGGTGTACAACATCAGTAGAAAACCATCAAATCTACCTTCTTTACTGCCTTATATACCAGTCCAGCCACCATCACAGAACAATCGACGTCCACTCAGAGAGCCGTATAGACGTCCACTCCAAGAGCCGTATAGACGTCCACTCTCAGAGCCGTATAGACGTCCACTCAGAGAGCCGTATAGACGTCCACTCTCAGAGCCATATAGACGTCCACTCAGAGAGCCGTATAGATGTCCACTCAGAGAGCCGTATAGATGTCCACTCAGAGAGCCGTATAGTACAGACAAAGCCCTTTGCCTCATCATGTCGATATCACCAAAGTTACAGTAAATCTATACCAGTCCCACTTGCCAGCACTTGCCCCATAGCCTTGGATGGATATCACTTCAGGTGCTCATTCAAGTACATTTTAAAGGCTGTGAGGTTCCCTGCCTCCCCTACCCTCCCAGGCATCACATCCCAGACCCCACCACCCTCTGGGTTCCTCAAATCCCCCCTCCCCAAACCTCCCACCCTTCATCATGCTATTGTGCCCTCTCGATACTAACCCTCCAACTACGGGGGGACAGCTGCTTCCACAGCTCACTGTCCGAGCCCCTCATTTCCTTACACATCTTTATTAGGTCGCCCGTGAATGTTCTCTGCTCCAACGTTGCTGACTTCCTGCCTTCCTCTCAATGCCGTCCTGATTGTTGCATGTTATTGTCAGGGATTTCTCAAAGCTCCAATCCCATCTGCTCTCTCCTCTCGTCATGTTCATGGTTTTTCTTTGTGTCACCTTTCATTAGTCTTGGAGAGTTTGCTGTTTCATATCTTGGGGGGAGGGTTTGAACTACAGGGAGAGGCTGAATAGACTGGGACTATTTTCCCTGGAGCATCAGAGGCTGAGGGGTGAGTTTATAGAGGTTTATAAAATCATGAGGGACATGGATACTGTAAATAGACAAGGTGGAGGTTAGAGTCGAGATTGGAGTAGTGCTGGAAAAGGGCAGCAGGTCAGGCAGCATCCGAGGAATCCTGATGAAGGGCTTTTGCCTGAAACATCGATTTTCCTGCTCCTCGGATGCTGCCTGACCTGCTGTGCTTTTCCAGCACCACACTAATCTTGACTCTAAATAGACAAGGTCCTTTCCCCTGTGTAGGGGATTCCAAAACTCATGGGCATTGGATTAAGGTGAGAGGGGAAAGATTTAAAAGGGACCTGAGGGACAACTTTTTTCACGCAGAGGGTGGTACGTGTATGGAATGAGCTGCCAGAGGATGTGGTGGAGGCTGGTACAATGACAACATTTAAGAGGCATTTGGATGGGTATATGAATAGGAAGGGTTTGGAGGGATATGGGCCGGGTGCTGGCAAATGGGATTAGATTAACGTAGGATATCTGGTTGGTATGGATGAGTTGGACCGAAGGGTCTGTTTCTGTGCTGTACATCTCTATGACTCTATGAGTCAGTCATAGAGATGTACAGCACGGAAACAGACCCTTCGGTCCAATCTGTCCATGCCGACCAGATATCCCAACCCAATCTAGTCCCACCTGCCAGCACCCGCCCCATATCCCTCCAAACCCTTCCTATTCATATACCCATCCAAATGCCTCTTAAATGTTGCAATTGTACCAGCCTCCACCACATCCTCTGGCAGCTCATTCCATACACGTACCACCCTCTGCGTGAAAAAGTTGCCCCTGAGGTCTCTTTTATATCTTTACCCCCTCACCCTAAAGCTATGCCCTTTAGTTCTGGACTTCCCCACCCCAGGGAAGAGACTTTGTCTATTTACCCTATCCATGCCCCTCATAATTTTGTAAACCTCTATAAGGTAACTGTGCAGGTTCTCTCCCTCTCCAGCACTGTCCTCACTATGTGCTTCCTTTGTCTGCTCTTCTCCCTTTTAATCTGCTGTTGTTTTGACATTTTTTTTCCCCAAAGTTCCAAAACAATGCAACAGCATATAAAACAGTAATTGCTGCTCCTGGAATTAGAGGAAAACACCTAAAATACCTCAAAAAAACAGAGCAGCCCTTATAGCCAGAAATTGTTCCCGTCCTCCATCTTGGATTACCTCACTCTATCCCCTTACAGACAGCATGTTCTCTAATATAACTAGGCAGTCCAACAGCTTGGCTCTCTGTCCCAAATACCCAGGGAGTGCATTGGTTCAAGGAGGTATCTCACCTCCACCTTCATCAGTGAACCATTTTGGGCCTCTTATTTGATGGGAAATATACTGACATTGGGGGAAGTCAAGAGAAGGCTGTTACTGGATGTAGAGGAGGGAAATGTCGAGTAGGTTGGACCTGTACTGGTTGGAATTTCAGAGAGTGAGAGCTGATCTTATTGAAACACTTACAATTCTTTGAGTAGACAATAGACAATAGACAATAGACAATAGATGCAGGAGTAGGCCATTCAGCCCTTCGAGCCAGCACCACCATTCAATATGATCATGGCTGATCGTTCCCAATCAGTATCCTGTTCCAGCCTTATCTCCATAACCCTTGACTCCACTATCTTTAAGAGCTCTATCCAATTCTTTCTTAAATGAATCCAGAGACTGGGCCTCCACTGCCCTCTGGGGCAGAGCATTCCACACAGCCACCACTCTCTGGCTGAAGTAGTTTCTCCTCATCTCTGTCCTAAATGGTCTACCCCGTATTTTTAAGTTGTGTCCTCTGGTTCGGCACTCCCCCATCAGCGGAAATATGTTTCCTCCTGCCAGAGTGTCCAATCCTTTCATAATCCTATACGTTTCAATCAGATCCCCTCTCAGTCTTCTAAACTCAAGGGTATACAAGCACAATCGCTTCAGTCTTTCCGTGTAAGGCAATCCTGCCATTCCAGGAATTGACCTCGTGAACCTACGCTGCACTCCCTCAATAGCCAGAATGTCTTTCCTCAAATTTGGAGACCAGAACTGTACACAGTACTCCAGGTGTGGTCTCACCAGGGCCCTGTACAGCTGCAGAAGCACCTCTTGACAAGGTAGATGCTGAGAGCTTGTTTCCCCTTGTTAGAGAGTCTGGCACCAGAGAATCCATCCCAGAATAAGGGGTCAATGATTTAAGAGTTATAAGGAGAGGCTGGATAGGCTGGTACCTTTCTCCCTGGAGCATAGGAGACCGAGGAGCGACCTTTGTAGAGGTCTATAAAATCACGAGGGGCATGGACAAGGCAGATAGCCGACAGCTTTTCCCCGTGATAGGGGGATCTAAAACTAGAGGGCACTGGTTTAAGGTGAGAGGGGAGAGATACAAAAGGGTCCAGAGAGGCAAAGTTTTTCACAAGGAAGGTGGTGATTCTCTGGAATGGGCTACCAGAGGGAGCAGCGAGGCAAGTGCAATTTGGTCATTGAAGAAACACTTAGACAGGTATGTGGATGGGATTGGCATGGAGGGATCCAGACCAAATGTAGGTTAACGGGACTAGTCTAATTTTGGAAACTGGACAGCATGGACAAGTTGGGCCGAAGGGCCTGTTTCCACGCTGTAAACCTGTGCGACTCTGTGACAGAAATGGAATGTTGGCACTGATTCCTCTCCACAGGTGCTGCCAGACCTGCTGAGCTTTTCCAGCAAGTTGTGTTTTTTGTTTCTGTCCTAGAGGGGAGGAGGAATTTCTTCTCTCAGAGGGGAGTGAATCTGTGGAATTCTTTACCACAGAGAGCTGGGTCATTGAATATATTCAAGGCTGAGATACAGGTTTTAATCAGGAAGGTTTATGAGGAAATAGATAGAAGGGCAAAGTTGAGGATTGTCAGCTCAGCCGTGAACTGACTGAGTGGAGAATCAGCTGAGGAGCTCAGTGTGAGGGCTGGAGATGTGAGGAGGAACTTCAGCTGGAAACTGTCAGCAATTGTCGGAAAACCCCACCTGCCTCATTAATCTCCTTCAGGTCCTGGATTAGTGGTGCTGGAAGAGCACAGCAGTTCAGGCAGCATCCAAGTAGCTTCGACATCGATGTTTCGGGCAAAAGCCCTTCAGGTCTTTACCCAGTCTGGTCTGGGTGGGACTCCAGACTCTCAGCAAGCCGTTCTCGAAAATGGGTGACTGAGTCCCTCAGCGTACCAGACATCGGAGAAGCCAGGTGGACTGGGATGGATTGAAAGGAGGTTTCCAAGTATCTCCCATTGCTGACCTGGATCCTGTGTGTTACTGAGAGCATCGGTCAGCATTGGGTACCTGTGAGGACAGTCCTGAATGTACTTTGTGCTAAACTAGACCAGAAATTGCCTGAACAAGCTGCCCAAGGGGTAAGTAGCAGGGAACTACCCCCTGCACGCACAGGAGCTGACCTCTCAGGCTGGCCTGGGGCTTGAGAAATGTATTAGCCATGATCAAATGGCAGAGCAGGTTTGATGGGCCAAATGGCCTAATTCTGCCCCTCTATCTGCCAGAGCAGAATGGGAAGATTTGGTGTCAATGGGGAGCAGTCCAATTCAATAAATGAAAGTAGTTTGCAATGTTCTGGTAAGTTGTGACTGGGCCTCAGTTTGGGGCGGCATGGTGGCTCAGTGATTAGCACTGCTATCTCACAGCCGCAGGGACCCGGGTTCGATTCCAGCCTCTGGCGACTGTCTGTGTGGAGTTTGCACCTTCTCCCCGTATCTGCATGGGTTTCTTCCAGGTGCTCCGACTTCCTTCCACCGTCCAAAGGTGTGCAGGTTAGGTGAATTGGCCATGCTAAATTGCCCGTAGTGTTAGGTGTAAATTTGGGGAATGGGTCTGCGTGGGTTACTCTTCAGAGGGTCAGTGTGGACTTGTTGGGCCGAAGGGCCTGTTTCCATACTGTAGGGAATCTAACCTAATCTAAACCAATTTTATAACCCCTCAAAATAGTCAATGCCAGATTTGCTAAGCTCAATGTGCTGTTTAGCAATAGTTTGAGTTTATAGCTGAATTATGTTCACAGTAACTCTGTCCATGTAAAAACCGAAAGAACTGTGGACGCTGTAAATCAGAAACAAAAACAGAAATTGCTGGAAAAGCTCAGCAGGTCTGGCAGCATCTGTGGAGAGAAATCAGAGTTAGTGTTTTGGATCCTGTGACCCTTCCTCAGAAATGGAATGTTGGCGCTGATTCCTCTCCACAGGTGCTGCCAGACCTGCTGAGCTTTTCCAGCAAGTTGTGCTTTTTGTTTCTGTCCTCCTCCTTGTTGAGGTCAGGTGGAAAAGGGAGATGGGAAAAGGAACAGGGAAAGGATTACCAAGCACTCTCTCTCTCTTTCTCTCTCTCTCTCTCTCGGAGCTGAGAGCCTGTGACTATCTGGGGAGGCTGAACAGACTGTGATTCTTTTCTTTAGACTAGAAAAGTCTCAGAAGGGGTTGACCTGATAGAGATCTTTAAGGAAAGGATTGATGAGATAGATGTAGAGAAGAGAGGGATTCTAAAAGGAAGGGTCAGGAATATAAGATGGTGCGTGTTATGGTTTACTCAAAGTCCAAATTCCTGTGGCAACACACCCTGTTGTACTCTGAGCTGTGTCAGTGATCTGAGATCCAATGCTCTTTCCTCTAAGTTACTGACCAGGAATCTCTCCCACTCTTTGTACATGTCATTGGCATTTGTTGGAAGCATTTACAAAGTTATGCACAGCTTGTGTTTTTTTTCATTCACTCATGGGACATGGGTGTCATTGGCTGGGCCCAATATTGATTGCCCACCCCCAGTTGCCCCTTGAGAAGGTGGGTAAGCCTTCTTGAACCGCTGCAGTCCATGTGCTGTAGTTAGACTCACAATGATGTTGGAGGGGGTGAGGGGGCGATGGTGGATTATGACTGAGTTTGACTGCATTATCAACACTCCTTCCTTGGTCGTCCAATCGTGGAGAAGGACTCAAACTTAAATCCTCTGACTCAGAGGCAGGGACATTACCTACTACCCTCAAAAATAACAGATAGCTGTTAATAAATCCACGAGAAATTCAGGGGAAACCTCTTTAGCCAGAGAGGGGTAAGACATAGAAACATGGAAAACAAGAACAGGACTAGGCCATTCTGCCCTTCAGTCTGCTCCAACATTCAATATGATCATGGCGGATCATATTGAATTCAGTCTAACTCAGTCCCCTGTACCCACTTTCTCTCCCTTTGATTCCTTTATCCCTAACTCTTCCTTGAAAACATTCAATGTTTAGGCCTCAACCCCATCTCAGTCCCAACTGACCTACCCTGTATCCTTGGATCGTGATCCCTGGTTTTGAACTTCCTGGGTTATCAGCAACATCCTACTTGTGTCTACCCCATCTCGACCTGTTCGAATTTTATCTGTTTCTATGAGATCCCCACTCTTTTTTTCCAAACTCCAGGGAATATAGTCCAATATAGACCAATCCAGTCCCTCTTCATATGTCAGCCCAGGAATCAGTATGGTAGACATTTGGCAAAGAATTTGGAACCTGCTCCCAAAGGGATTGGTTGAGTAGAATCGACGAATTAACCAGCAAGTTAGACAGGTACCTAACAGAGCAGAAGTGGGTACTGCAGATGCTGGAGATCAGAGTTAAGATTAGTGTGGTGCTGGAAAAGCACAACAGGTCAGGCAGCATCCCAGGAGCATTCCTGATGAAGGGCTTTTGCCCAAAAGGTCGATTTTTCTGCTCCTCGGATGCTGCCTGACCTGCTGTGCTTTTCCAGCACCACTCTAATCTTAACACAGGTATCTGCCAGAGAATGGCGAGGGATGTGGGGTGTGAGAGTGTGACAGAGGGATGTTAAGATTGTACTCGGTGAGTGTGATCTCACTCAGGTTCTGGTCAGCAACATTTCCATTTTCAAATTCTCACCCTTGAGCTCAAACTCTTCCACAGTACCACCTCTACATGACTTCGATTGCTCCTTCATTGCCTGAATTGCACACAGCTCCACAATTCCTTGTGTCGGGCCGATTTTTCAATCACTCTGCTATCAGTGGCTGTGCTTTCACTGACCTGGGGTCCCTAAACCCCTCGACCTCTATCTGTCCTCCAGTAAGATGCTGCTTAACACCAACCCTTTGACTGTACTCGTAATGACCTTCCCTAAAGTTCATTTCCGAGGCTCGAAGTGTTTAGTTTTGTTTGTGTCCTGTGAAGCACCTGAAGGCGGTATATAAATGCAAATTGTTATGGCCTGATTTTTGTGTGGAATCATTGGAGAATTTTAATAAGGTAGCATTGTCATGGCTACAACCTCAGAGCTGCTCAGAGATGCTCATACCTTGCAATATATTAACATCTCCGCAGACGAGGTCAATTCAGTAATGCCTCTCATTCTCTTTCCCCTCATTGTGTAGATGTGACTTCCCTCTCAGTGCATCGACACTCTCCATCTCTACCTGAATTGCCTGTGATAATGGGTACCACTTTCTGACCACTTTATCTCTGTATCTCTGTAATAAATGTTCTTATACTTCAAATGAAAATTACAGGTGACTTGTTGTTCTCAATCTATCGGAATCCACTTTTCACTGGCTATTTTCCCCCTCTGTGTTTTTGTTTTAACAGCATCCACCCACACTCCACACCCACGCCATCTCCCCTCAGCCCCACTCACACAGTATCCACCACTATTTGGTTTAGGTACTGGACTCCCACTGGAATTGGAAAACAACAAGAGCAGCTCAGGGGCTGGGAATCCTGCAGCGAGTAACTCCTTAAAACCTGTTCACCATCTACACGGCACAAGTCAGGAGTGGGATGGAATACTCCCCACTTGCCCTGGATGGGGGCAGCTGCAAAAACATGCAAGAAGCTTGACACCGTACAGGACAAAGCAGGCCTCTTGATTGGCACCACATTCACAAATATCCACTCCCTCCATCACCGACACTCAGTAGCTGCAGTGTGTACCATCTACAAGATCCACTGCAGAAACTCACCAAAGATCCTCAGACAGCACCTTCCAATCCCAAGACCACTTCCATTGAGAAGGACAGGGGCAGCAGATACATGGGAACACCACCCCCCTGCACGTTCCCCTTCATGCCACTCCCCATCCTGACTTGGAAATATATCGCCGTTCCTTCACTATCACTGGGTTAAAGTCCTGGAATTCCTTCCCTAAGAGCATTGTGGGTCAACAGGAAGGGCTTACGTGTTACTGAGGATTATATCAGCAATAAATGCCATTGATTGTGAATCCTGTCAGATCAAATTAATCAGATAGAGGCAATAAGGAATTTACAAGAGCAAGGGGTATGATGAATGGCAGCTATAGGAAGGGAGAAAAGTTGTAGATACAGTCACATCGATGGGTTAACTCCAGGAAAGATAAGAAAGGTAGGCAGATAGAGCAGGAGTCTTCTGTGGCTATCCCCATTTCAAACAGGTATGCTGTTTTGGAAAATGTGGGGGGTAATGGATTCTCAGGGGAATGGAGCAAGAACAGCCAAGTTTCTGGTATCGAGACTGGCTCTAATGCAATGAGGGGTAATTTGGTTTTCAAGAGATCAATTGTATTAGAGGACTCTAGTCTGAGGCACAGACACATGTTTCTGTGGCCAGCAGTGAAAAATCAGAATGGTGTGTTACCTCCCTTGTGCCAGGATCAAGCATGTGTCAGAGAGGGTGCAGAATGTTCTCAAAGGGGAGAGGGACCAGCAGGAGGTCATTTTACATATTGGAACCAATGACATCGGAAAGGAAACGGTTGAGATTCTGAAGGGAAATTACAGAGAGTTAGGCAGGAATTTAAAAAGGAGGTCCTCGAGAGTAGTAATATCTGGATTATTCCTGGTGCTGTGAGCTAGTGAGGGCAGGAATAGGAGGATAGAGCAGCTGAATGCATGGCTGAGGAGCTGGTGCATGGGAGAAGGATTCACATTTTTGGATCGTTGCAATTTCTTCTCGGGTAGAAGTGACCTGTACAAGAAGGACGGATTGCACCTGAATTGGAAGTCGACTTAATATATTGGCAGGGAAATTTCCTAGAATTGCTCAACAGGATTTAAACTAGTAAGGTAGGGGGGTGGGACCCAGTAAGGTAGTGAGGAAAGAGATCAATCTGAGACTGATACAGTTGAGAGAAGAAATGAGTCAAACAGTCAGTGCAGGTAGGGACAAAGCAGGGAACAAGATAGGACTGATAAATTAAACTGCATTTATTTCAATGCAAGGGGCCTAACCGGGAAGGCAGATGAACTCAGGGCATGGTTAATAACATGAGACTGGGATATCATAGCACTGTAGAAACATGGCTCAGGGATGGGCAGGACTGGCAGCTCAGTGTCCCAGGATACAAATGCGACAGGAAGGATAGAAAGGGAGGCAAGAGAGGAGGGGGAGTGGCATTTTTGATAAGGGACAGCATTACAGCTGTGCTGAGGGAGGATATTCCCAGAAACACATCCAGGGAAGTTATTTGGGTGGAACTGAGAAATAAGAAACGGATGATCACCTTATTGGGATTGTATTATAGACCCCTTAATAGTCAGAGGGAAATTGAGAAACAAACTTGTAAGGAGATTTCAGTCATTGGTAAGAATAATAGGGTGGTTATGGTCGGGGATTTTAACTTTCCAAACATAGACTGGGACTGCCATAGTGTTAAAGGTTTAGATGGAGACGAATTTGTTAAGTATGTACAAGAAAATTTTCTGATTCAGTATATGGATGTACCTAATAGAGAAGGTGCAAAACTTGACCTACTCTTGGGAAATAAGGCAGGGCAGGTGACTGAGGTGTCAGTGGGGGAGCACTTTGGGCCAGCGACCATAATTCTATTAGTTTTAAAATAGTGATGGAAAAGGATAGACCAGATCAAACAGTTGAAGTTCTGATTTGGAGGAAGGCCAATTTTGACGGTATTAGGCAAGAACTTTCAAAATCTGATTGAGGGCAGGTAAAGGGACAGCTGGAAAATGGGAAGCCTTCAGAAATGGGATAACGAGAGTCCAGAGACAGTATATTCCCATCAGGGTGAAAGGAAAGGCTGTTAGGTGAAGAGAATGCTGGATGACGAGAGAAATTGAGGGTTTGGTTAAGAAAAAGAAGGAAGCATATGTCAGGTATAGACAGGATAGATCGAGTGAATCCTTAGAAGAGTATAAAGGCAGTAGGGGTATACTTATGAGGGAAATCAGGAGGTCAAAAAAGGAACATGAAAAATCTTTGGCAATTAGAGTTAAGGAGAGTCCAAAGGGTTTTTCCAAATACATTAAGGACAAGAAGTTAACTACGGAGAGAATAGAGCCCCCACAGGAGATCGGGGAGATACAAAATGACTAAGTGCTAAATGAATATTTTGCATCAGTATTTACTATGGAGAAGGACATGAAAGATATAGAATATAGGGAAATAGATGGTGACATCTTGAAAAATATCCATATTACAGAGGAGGAAGTGCTAGATGTCTTGAAACGGATAAAAGTGGATAAATCCCAAGGACCTGATCAGATGTACCCTAGAACTCTGTGGGAAGCTAGGGAAGTGATTGCTGGGCCCCTTGCTGAGATACTTGGATCATTGATAGCTGCAGGAGAGGTGTCATAAGACTGGAGGTTGGCAAATGTGGTGCCAGTATTTAAGAAAGGTGGTAAGGATAAGCCAGTGAACTATATACTGGTGAGCATGACATCGGTGATGGGTAAGTTGTTGGAGGGAATCCTGAGAGACAGAATGTACATGTATTTAGAAAGGCAAGGACTGATTAGAGATAGTCAACATTGCTTTGTGCATGGGAAATCATGTCTCACAAACTTGATTGAGTTTTTCGAAGAGGTTACAATGAGGAATGATGAGGGCTGAACAGTAGATGTGATCTATATGGACTTCAGTAAGGCGTTCGACAAGGTTCCCCATGGGAGACTAGTTAGCAAGGTTAGATCTCATGGAATACAGATAGAACTAGCCATTTGGATACAGATTTGACTCGAAGGTGGAAGACAGAGGGTGGTGGTGGAGGGTTGTTTTACAGACTGGAGGCCTGTGACCAGTGGAGTGCCACAAAGATCGGTGCTGGGTCCACAACATTTAATCATTTATATAAATTATTTGGATGCGAGCATAAGAGGTATAGTTAGTAGGTTGGCAGATGACACCAATATTGGAGGTGTAGTGGACAGCAAAGAAGGTTACCCCAGATTACAATGGGATCTTAATCAGATGGACCAATGGGCTGAGAAGTGGCAGATGGAGTTTAGATAAATGCGAGGTGCTGCATTTTGGGAAAGCAAATCTTAGCAGGACTTATACACTTAATGGTAAGGTCCTGGGGAGTGTTGCTGAACAAAGAGACCTTGGAGTGCAGGTTCATAGTTCCTTGAAAGTAGAGTTGCTGGTGGTCAAGATAGTGAAGGCGGTGTTGGTATGCTTTCCTTTATTGGTCAGAGTATTGAGTACAGGAGTTGGGAGGTCATGTTGTGGCTGGAAAGGACATTAGTTTGGCCACTGTTGGAATATTGCATGCGATTCTGATCTCCTTCCTATTGGAAAGATGTTGTGAAACTTGAAAAGGTTCAGAAAAGATTTACAAGGATGTTGCCAGGGTTGGAGGATCTGACCTACAGGGAGAGGCAGAACAGGCTGGGGCTGTTTTCCCTGGAGCATCAGAGGCTGAGGGGTGACCTTAATAGAGGTTTACAAAATTATGAGGGGAATGGATAGGAGATATAGACAAAGTATTTTCCCTGGGGTCAGGGAGTCCAGAACTAGAGGGCATAGGTATAGGGTGAGAGGGGAAAGATATAAAAGAGACCTAAGGGGCAACTTTTTCACACAAAGGGTGGTACGTGTATGGAATGAGCTGTCAGAGGATGTGGTGGAGGCTGGTACAATTGCAACATTTAAGAGACATTTGGATGGGTATATGAATAGGAAGGGTTTGGAGGGATATGGGCCGGGTGCTGGCAGGTGGGACTAGATTGGGTTGGGATATCTGGTCGGCATAGACAAGTTGGACCGAAGGGTCTGTTTCCATGCTGTACATCTCTATGACTCTATGACTCTATGACATGGACTGCAGCGGTTCAAGAAGGCAGCTCACCCCCACCTTCTCAAGGGGGCAACTAGGGATGGACAATACATGCTGTCCCTGTCAGTGATGCCTATGTCCCACGAGACAATAATAAAAAATGTAGAGTTGTGCAGCAAAGAAGATGCCCTTTGACCTCTCAGGTCTATGCCCAACCCATCTTTATTAATCCCAATCAGGTCACCTCTCATTCATACAATCATACAGTGCTGAAGAGCCCATTGAGTCAACGCTGTCAAAATCTCCTCTAAACCTACACTAATTCCGCATTCCTGCACTTAATCCATCGCCTTGAATGTTGGGACATTTCAGGGGCTCATCCAAGAACTTTTTAAAGGTTTCCTGCCTCAAATTCCCTCTCAGGCAGCACAATGCAGAGCCCACCACCCTCTGGCTGAAACAAATGTTCCTGAAATCCCCTCAAACCTCCTGCCTTTCATCTTAAAATTGTCTTTTTTCTTCTCAGAGTGCAGAGGATGCCTGACCCTCCTGTTTATTTTTTTTTTCTGAATTTTTTTTTCTTTTTCATCTTAAAATTGTTATTAACCCTTCATTTAAGGGGAACAGCTGCGTTCTATCCACCCTGAGCGTGCCCCTCGTCGTTTTAAACACCTCGGCCTTTGTTGATGACATACCCAGCTCTCAGTGCCCATGGGCTGTTCGTCTACAAGAGGCATCGGTGCCCTCCCAGTGTTGAACAGGCCGCTTTGCTACTGGGCTGAGCCAATGGCTGATTGTCTCCAATCCTCCTTTCCCAGATCATCTTAGAGGAGAGAAGTCATAGAGATGTCCAGCATGGAAACAGACCCTTCGGTCCAACCCGTCCATGCTGACCCAGATATCCCAACCCAATCTAGACCCACCTGCCAGCACCTGGCCCATATCCCTCCAAACCCTTCCTATTCATATACCCATCCAAATGCCTCTTAAATGCTGCAATTGTACCAGCCTCCACCACATCCTCTGGCAGCTCATTCCATACACGTACCACCCTCTGCGTGAAAGAGTTGCCCCTTAGGTCTCTTCCCTCTCACTCTAAACCTATGCCCCTCTAGTTCTGGACTCCCCCACCCCAGGGAAAAGACTTTGTCTATTTATCCTATCCATGCCTCTCATAATTTTGTAATCCTCTATAAGGTCACCCCTCAGCCTCCGACGCTGCAGGGAAAACAGCCCCAGCCTATTCAGCCTCTCCCTGTAGCTCAGATCCTCCAACCCTGGCAACATCCTTGTAAATCTTTTCTGAACCCTTTCAAGTTTCACAACATCTTTCCAATAGGAAGGAGACCAGAATTGCAGGCAATATTCCAAAATGTCCTGTACAGCCGCAACGTGACCTCCCAACCCCTGCACTCAAAGATTTTCATTTTAAACATTCATGGGCTGTGGGCGTCACTCGCTGAGTGACTCACTTATTGCTCATCCCTAGTTACCCCTTGAGAAGGTGCCACTGTTGGACTGGAGTGGACAGTGTCAAAGATCACTCGACACCAGGTTATTGTCCAACTGGTTTGTTTGAAATTACAAGTTTCCAGATCGAGCTGCGTGAGGAAAGAGTGGGGGGCTCTGGAAGTTTGCGGTTTTGAGTAAACCTGTTGGACCGTACCCCAGTGTCGTGTGATTTTTTTCCTTTGGCCATTGAGAAGATTAGATTAGATTCCTTACAGTGTGGAAACAGGCCCTTCGGCCCAACGAGTCCACACCGACCCTCCGAAGAGTAATCCACCCAGACCCATTCCACCACATTCACCCCTGACTATTGCACCTAACACTACGGGCAATTTAGCGTGGCCAATTCACCCTGACCTGCACATCTTTGGATTGTGGGAGGAAACCGGAGCACCCGGAGGAAACCCACACAGACACGGGGAGAGTGTGCAAACTCCACACAGACAGTCGCCTGAGGTGGGAATCGAACCTGGGTCCCCGGCGCTGTGAGGCAGCAGTGCTAACCACTGTGCCACCCCTTGTTGAATGTGGGAGTGAGCTGTCTTCTTGAACCGCTGCAGTCCATGTGCTGTGGGTAGATCCTTAGGGAGGGGATTCCAGGATTATGATGCAGTGATTCTGAAGGAACGGTGATATATTTCCAAGTCAGAGGAGGGTGAGTGGCCTGGAGGGGAATTTGCAGGGAGCGTTCTTAATGTTTCACGTGTGATTAGCTCGAATGGCTCCTGGAATGAAGAAATAAAACAATAATGTGGCGGAAATAGTCAGAAGGTTGGATAGCAGCTACAGGGGAGAGAAACACAACATTGTTTCAGATGAATGGCCTCACATCAGAAACTGGAACCCGTCAAAAATGTAACTGGATCGAAGCAAGTCCAGAATCTGAGAAAGATGGGAGAGGGGGAAGTCTGTGTTATGGTAGGAGCAGGACTCAGGAAATGGCGAAAAGATGCAAGGCAGAAAGGGCACTTAATGCGGAATGTTGGAAGTCTGCCATGAAGAATTCTCCCAAGTCCACTCTCCCTTTCATCGTAACAATGTCACTGGGCCTGGAATCCAGAGGTTAATGCTCTGGGGACCTCGGTTTAAACCCCACCACTGATGGAATTTAAATTCTCTTAATAATTGAAAACCAATCTCAATAATGGTGACTATGACAGCTCACTGATTGTTGTGAAAGTCCTTCAGGGATGGAAATCTGCTGTCCTTACTCGGTCTGGCCTACACGTGACTCCAGACCCACGGCTATGGGGTTGATAGTTAATTGCCCTCTGAAATGGCCAAGCAAACTGCTCCATTCATGGGCAGTTAGGGATGGGCAATAAATGCTGGTCTTTCCCATGTCTGAAGGAATCTCCAAGGTTGCAGTCAGGAATGTGATGGAATGCTCCCCACTTGCCTTCAGAACCTAATCTGGAATGTGATGTTCTGAAGAGGCTGTCCCAGACTCAAAGCCTTAACTCTGTTTCTCTCTCCAGCGAAGCTGCCAGACTTGCTGAGTTTCTCCAGCATCCTCTCTGTGTGTGTAAAAAAAAAAGTTGTAATGATTAGCATCAACTAATTAGTGGCATGAAAGACAATGCAATTATGGAAGAGTCGAGGAGTTGTGGCTGAGACTCAGTATCCCCTGTGTGTGTTTATTTTCCTTTTCAAGTATTTACCAAATTCCCTTTTTGAAAGTCACTATTGAACCAAACATTAGGGAGACAGGAAATCAGTTACTCATCAAAGGATTTCCAGCTTCTGACTGATTCTTGTGGCCACAGTGTTTATGTGGTTGGTTCAGTTCAGATTCTGGTCAATGGTAAAACAGGGTGGAGTCATAGGGCATGGAAACAGATGTTGATATTGAGGGATTCAGCAATTGTCAGAGTCTCTGTTATTGGAGATGACCATAGCCTGGTGTTTGTGTAGCATGAATGCCATTTGTCAGCCCAAGCCTGCTCTTGCTGCTTTTGGACATGGACTGCTTCAGTATCCAAGGAATCACAGATGGTACTGAACATCGTCCAATCATTGGTGACCATCCCCACTTCTGACCTTATGATGGAGGGAAGGTCAATGATGAAGCAGTTGGGCAGAGAATACTCCCCTGAGGAACTCCCGAAGAGATGTCATTTTACCAAATCGCCCACCACCACGCCCGTCTCCTGCAATTATGATTCTTCCGCAGCTGAATAGCTAGGGGCAGTGGACAAGAAACTCTCCCTGTTCTCTGCTGTAAAAGCCACTTTCACCTGAAAGGAAACCAGTTTAGTTTTCCTTCAGCAAGTGCTGTGACTTTCAACTAATAAGGTCAGGCAATATTCAGAAGTAAACCAACCACCATGTGACTCTTGCAAACCAGTGAAAGCATCTAGAGAAGGATGACTGAGAAGGAGCAGACTGAAGGACATCTCCTCAGACCGTGAGAACAGAAACCACTCAACTGCTTCACCAGTTTTCCCTCTGTCCATAACACCCATTTTTTTCCCGTGTGTATGTGTGTGTGTCTGTCTGTCTGTCTGTGATTGTCTTTGTCTGTGTATGTGTCTATATGTATGAGTGCATGTGTCAGTGTTTTTGTGTGTGTGTGTCTATGTGTATGAATGTGTGTCTGTGTCTTTGTGTCTTTGTACGTGTGTGTCTGTCTCAGTGTCTGTGTCTTTGTGTATGTGTCTGTGTCTTTGTGTCTTTGTATCTGTGTCTGTGTCTTTGTGTGTGTGTGTCTGTGTGTGCATGCATGTGTGGAAGAGAAATGAGGACTAAAGATGCTGGAGAGTCTGATTCGAAAATTGTGGCGCTGGAAAAACACGGCTGGTCAGGCAGCATCCGAGAAGCAGGAGAGTCGACATTTCGGGCGTAGATCTTTCACTGGATCCACATTCTGATGAAGAGCTTGTGCCCGAAACGTCGACTCTCCTGCTCCTCAGATACTGCCTGACTTGCTGCGTTTTTCCAGCATTATCCTTTTCGACTCTGTGTGTATGTGTGTCTGTGCGTCTCTGTGCCTGTGACTTTGTCTATGTGTCTGTGTTTGTGTCTGTGTGTATGATAGGGGAGTTTATAAGGAGGTGAGAGTTTTTAATTTCTATGCTGACGATTGGTTTCGTTATTATTTATCTTTAGCTGGAGTCTAATTACTAATCACTTGCAATTCTTGATAAGTACCGAAACCTGGTCTGTGCTTTCAGTCTGAAGGATGAGTAAATTGGGGAATTCTGTGCATTTAATAACATACTTAATTTTTGTGATGGCTCTGGGGCTGTGGTGGGGCTGGATTTCCAGTGTGGGGAGGAAGGGAGAAATTTCAGCCCCAAGTCAGTGACTGGGACCTTTGCTGAGTGAGGTCCTGTCCCAGCAGACTAAACACCTCAGAGATTGTTCTCCTAATAAGAATCTGATAATGAAAAGCTAACAGGCTTGGCTCATGTAACTCCATTCTCCAACTGCAAAACCAGTGATTCCAGTCGCTCAGAGAGAGGCTGTGTGGGATTTTGATGTGATAATTGTTGACTGTTCAGTCGTTTAGCAACTCCCTAAACCTTTGGCGTGTAGGCTTGTTTTTGAAATTAAGCAATTGGGGGTGGGGGGTGGGGCTGCATGTTCGCTCCAATAACAACCTGCACTTGTGTAGCACCGTTTGTGTAATTAAGTTCAATAAGGTGCCTCATAGGATCGGCCATCAAACAGAATTTGGCATGGGGGCAGGGGGAGGGGTCACATAATGAGAAGGCTGGGCGCCTATTCAAAGAATGGCAGCGGGCACATCTTCCAGGGGCACCTTCAAGGGCAAGGTGGAGGAACCAAAATGGAGAAGGGGGAATAGTTTATCATCTCCGGGACACCCACACCCACCAACCCCACCACCCTGTGGCTGAACACTTCAACTCCCCCTCCCACTCCACCGAGGACATGCAGGTCCTGGGCCTCCTCCATCGCCAAACCCTTACCACCCGACACCTGGAGGAAGAACGCCTCATTTTTCCACCTTGGGACCCTCCAACCACACGGGATCAATGTGGATTTCACCAGTTTCCTCATTTCCCCTCCCCCCACAATATCCCAGTCCCAAACCTCCAACTTGGCACCGTCCTCCTGACTTGTCCATCACTTTCCCCATCTATCCGCTCCAGCCTCCTCTCTGACCTATCACCTTCTCCCCCACCTTCATCTACCTATCACTTTCCTAGCTACCTACCCACCAACCCCACCCCCCCCCCCCCCCCCCCCTCCCATTTATCTCTCAGACCCCCGGCCCACAAGCCTCATTCCTCATGAAGGGCTTTTGCCCGAAACGTCGATTCTCCTGCTCCTCGGATACTGCCTGACCTGCTGTGATTTTCCAGCACCACACTCTCGACTCTGTTCTCCAACATCTGCAGTCCTCACTCTCTCCGAGGGGAACCAGTTAGCAAGGGAACTCCTGAGCACAGGGCGCAGACATTGGAAGGCACGGTCTCCAAAGGTGGGGTCAAAATTAGAGTGTGGTGCTGGAAAAGCACAGCAGGTCAGGCAGCATCTGAGGAGCAGGAAAATCGACGTTTCGGGCAGGAGCCCTTCATCAGGAATGAGGTTGTGTACATCGAGAATTGGAGGTGGGGTGTGTGGGTCGGGGTATCAAAGAGGCCTGATCTGGGGGAGTGCTGAGATCTCACAGGACTGTGGGAGCAGGCTGTAGACAGGAGGAAGGGGGCAAGGCCACAGTGGGGTTTGAAGGCAAATACGGGAATTTACAGATCAAGTCAGAGCTAGCTCACAGGCTAGTGAGGGCAGTGGGGGGGGGGATGTAGCAATGGGACTTGGCATGAGTGGGAGAAAGACAAGTGTAGCAGGGTTTCGGATGAGCAGAATTTCAAAGAACATTACAGCACAGGAACAGGCCCTTCGGCCCTCCAAGCCTGTGCTGATCCAGATCCTCTGTCTAAACCTGTCGTCTATTTTCTAAGAATCTGTATCCCTTTGCTCCCTCCCCATTCATTTATCTGTCTTAAATGACGCTATCGTTCCCACCCCTACTACCTCCACTGGCAGCACACTCCAGGCACCCAGCACCCTCTGCGTAAAGAGCTGCCCCCATATAACTCCCCTAAACCTTTCCCCTCTCCCTTTGAACTCGTGACCCCTAGTAACTGAGTCCCCCACTCTGGGAAGAGGTTTCTTGCTATCCACCTCTCATGATTTTGTCGGCCTCAATCAGGACCCCCCCTCAACCCCCTTCTTTCCAATGAAAATAATCCTAATCTACTCAACCTCTCCTCATAGCTAGCACCCTCCATACCAGGCAACATCCTGGTGAATCTCTCTGTCTCCAAAGCATTCACATCCTTTTGGTAATGTGGTGACCAGAACTGTACGCAGTATTCCAAATGTGGGGCCGAACCAGAGTCCTATACACCTGGAACATGACCTGCCAACTCTTGTACTCAATGTATGATGAAGGAAAGCATGCTGTATGCCTTCTTGAACACTCTACTGACTTGTGTTGCCACCTTCAGGGAACAATGGACCTGAACACCCAGATCTCTCTGTACATCAATTTCCCCAGAACTTTTCCATTTACTGTATAGTTCGCTCTGGAACTGCATCTTCCAAAATGCATCACCTCACATTTGTCTGGATTGAACTGCATGTGCCATTTGTCTCCAATCTATCTATATTCTGCTGTATCCTCTGACAGTCCCCTTCACTATCTGCTACTCCACCAATCTCAGTGTCATCTGCAAACTTGCTAATCAGACCACCTATACCTTCCTCCAAATCATTGATGTATATCACAAATTCCATTTGTGGTCCTATCATGGGTCCCTGTGGAACACCACTGGTCACAGGTCTCCATTTTGAGAAACTCCCTTCCCCTACTACTCTCTGTCTCCTGTTTTCTGTTCACTGTCTCCTGTTGCCCAGCCAGTTCTCTATCCATCTAAACCTGGACCCCATGCGATTTCACCTTCTCCATCAGCCTACCGTGGGGAACCTTATCAAATGCCTTACATGTATATGACATCTACATCCCTTCCCTCATCAATCAACTTTGTCACCTCTTCAAAAAATTCTATTAGGTTGGTAAGACATGACCTTCTTTGCACAAAACCATGCTGCCTGTCACTGATAAGCCCATTTTCTTCCAAATGGGTATATATTCCATCCCTCAGTATCTTCTCTAGTAGCTTCCCTACCACTGATGTCAGGCACACAGGTCTGCAATTTCCTGGATTATCCCTGTTTTTCTTAAACAAGGGGACAACATTAGTAATTCTCCAGTCCTCTGGGATCTCCCCATGTTCAAGGATGCATTTCGTCTCTTGCTTCCCTCAGTAACCTGGGATAGATCCCATCCAGACTTGGGGACTGGGGACTTGTCCACCTTAATGCCTTTTAGGGCACACAACACTTCCTCCCTCCTTATGCCAACTTGACCTGGAGTAATCAAGCATCTATCCCTAACCTTAACATCCGCCATGTCCCTCTCCTCGGTGAACATAAAGCATTCATTAAGAATCTCACCCATTTTCTCGGACTCCATGCGTAACTTCCCTCCTTTGTCCTTGAGTCGGCCAACCCTTTCTCTAGTTACCCTCTTGGTTCTTATATATGAATAAAAGGCTTTGGGGTTTTCTGTTTGCTAAAGATATCTCATGTCACCGTTTAGCCCTCTTAATTCCTTGTTTCAGATTGGTCCTACTTTCCCAATACTCTTCCAAAGCTTCATCTGTCTTCAGTCGCCTCGACCTTATGTACACTTCCTTTTCCTCGGAGCTAGTCTCACAATTTCACCTGTCATCCCTGGTTCCCTAATCTTGCCATTTCTATCCCTCATTTTCACAGGCACATGTCTGTCCTGCACTCTCTTTAAAAGCCTCCCACACATCAAATGTGGATTTCCCTTCCAACAGCTGCTCCCAAACCACATTCCTCAGCTCCTGCCGAATTTTGGTAGAGTTGGCCTTTCCCCCAGTTGAACACTCTTCCTTTCGGACCACTCTCGTCTTTGTCCATGAGTATTCTAAAACTTAGGGAATTGTGATCACTATTCCCAAAGTAATCCCCTACTGAAACTTCACTCACCTGGCTGGGCTCATTCCCCAACACCAGGTCCATTGTGGCCCCTTTCCCAAGTTGGACTATTTACATACTGCTCTAGAAAACCCTCCTGGATGTTCCTTACCAATTCTGCTCCATCCAACCCTCTAACACTAAGCGAATCCCAGTCAATGTTGGGAAAATTAAAATCTCCTGTCACCACCACCCCGTTGCTCCTACATCTTTCCATAATCTGTTCACATATTTGTACCTCTATCTCACATTCACTTTTGGGAGGCCTGCAGTACAGCCCCAACAATGTTACCGCACCCTTCCTATTTCTGAGCTCTGCCCATATTGCCTCACTCGTGCCCTCCTTCAGCACAGCTGTGATATCCTCTCTGACCAGTAATGCAACTCCTCCACCCCTTTTACCTCCCTCTCTATCCCGCCTGAAGCATCAATATCCTGGGGTATCCAGTTGCTAATCATGCCCTTCCCTCAACCAAGTTTCAGTGATAGCAATAGCATCATGTGTCCAACTACTAATCCAAGCCCTAAGTCCATCTGCCTGACCTACTACACTTCTTGCATTAAAACAAATGCACCTCAGACCACCAGTCCCTTTGTATTCCTCATCTGATCCCTGCCTACTCTGATGCTTAGTCACCTCCTCACTTGGTTCCCATCCCCTAACCCCCTGCCACACTAGTTTAAACCCTTCCCCACCACGTTAGCAAAAGCACCCAGCGGTAATCCAGGAGCCCGGAGCACAACGGTCCAAATAATGGAATTTGGAGGCAAGGAAGCAAGTGGATAAATGTTGCAGCCCCAGATGAACTAACGCGGATAACACCAAAGGACCATCAAAACAGAAGTAGGCCATTCAGCCCATCAAGTCTGCTCCCCCATTCAATGAGTTCATGGCTCATCCCCAATTCCTCTTTCCTGCCTTTTCCCCATAGCCCTTGATTCCCTTCCTGATTAAAAATCTCTCTCTCTCAGCCTTGAACAGACTTAATGACCCAGTCTCAACGGTCCTCTGCAGTAAAGAATTTTCCAGATTCACTCCGCACAGACAGAAGAAATTCCTCCTCAACTCTATCTTAAATATGGGTGACACCTTTATTCTGAGATGATGCCCTCTGGTCCCCACAGGGGGAAACAACCTTTCCACATCTCTCCGTGTCAAATCCCCTCAGAATCTTGTATCGAGAGTGTGGTGCTGGGAAAGCCCAGCAGGTCAGGCAGCATCTGAGGAGCAGGAGAATCGATGTTCCGGGCATAAGCCCTTCATCAGGAATGAATTTTCTCTTCACTTTCTCCTCAGAATTTTGTGTGTTTCGTTAGGATCACCTCTCATTCATTAATTCATAAAAGACAGAAAAGGCCTATTAGCCAATCAAGCCTGCCCTGATAAAAACAACTTTGAATCAACATTAGTCCCACTTTCCCACACTTGGCCTACAGCCATGAATGTTATGGCATTTCAAATTTTCATCCAAGTACTTTTTAAAGTTGTGAGGGTTCCTGCCTCAACACTGCCACCCACTTCCAGGCAGTGCCTTCCCGTATCCCCGGAGAAAGTGAGGATTGCAGACACTGCAGATCAGAGTCGAGAGTGTGGTGCTGGAAAAGCACAGCAGGTCAGGCAGCATCCAAGGAGCAGGAGAGTCGATGATTTGGGCATAAGCTCTTCATCAGGAATTCCAGTTTCCCGTCATCCTGAGGGGAATACAATCCCTGTCTGTCTGATCTCTCTTTATCACTGAAACTCTCCAGCCCAGGCAACATCCTGGTAAATCTCCTCTCAGCCTGTCCGGTGGGAATTGTGTGTTAGACTTGGAGGTTGTCCATTCTGGCATCTATAACTGTAAAGCAGCAAATTATTTCTAAGGTGTCTGCCTACAGAACGCCAGGTGCAGAGGGATCTGGGTGTCCTGGTACATGAATCACATAAAGTTAGCATGCAGGTGCAGCAAGTGATTAGGAAGGCAAAGGGAATGTTGGCCTTTGTTGTGAGAGGAATGGAATATTGATTGTTGTTGTTTATTATCTCGTGTACTGAGGTACAGTGAAAAGCTTTGTTTATAAGCAGTACAGACAGACCTCAATAAGTAAGGATGTACAGATCAAAAAGACTTAGACAGGGGCATCCAGGTTACATTCCACAGAGTGTGTGCTAGGCTAGAGCAGCATTAGCAAGATCAGCATTATTTGAGGCTAGAGGGTCCATTCATCAATCTAATAACAGTTGGGAGGAAGGCAGATTTCCTTCCCTAAGGATATTAATGAACCAGATGAGATTTTTCTGACAACTGGCAATGGTTTTACAGGAATCATTTGTCCCTTATTGAGTTCACATGCCACCTTCTGCTGTAGTGAGATTCTAACCCAGGTCCCCAGCGCATTACAGGGATCTCTGGGATTAACAGTCCAGTGATCATCACACTAGGCCATCTCCTACCCCAGTGTCTCAGTGTTTTTAGTGTGTGCCAGATTTCCAGCATCTGCAGTATTTTGACTTTATTTACATCTTGTCTGTTATACCTTGGTGAGGGTATTAAGGTTTGCAAGTGCTTAGCCTTGTGGTACGGTTTACCCCCGATCTTATTAAATATTGAAGACTCGAGGGGCCGAATGGCCTTCTGTTATTGCTATGTTGCAATGAGATTGAGTCTGAATTCCATGTACTTGTCTTGTTCACATGAACTCAATGCCCTCCTGAACTCTTGTTCAATGTTAACATTATTAATGAGCAGTTACTTCCAACATGAATTCAGTGCTCTGTCTGAAATGATTTCTCTTGTATCTGTGTCTGTCCGTTCTAAGCTCCTTAGGGAAGTTCGATTGGGGAGATTCTGTCTCCATTCACCCTGTGTCATTTTGCCATCATTTTAACCACAGCCAATCACATCTCCTCCTCAGCTCCTTCTACTAGAACAAAAGAAACATTGATTATCTTAAGATTGTCTTCATTTTTGTGTTTGCTCATGTCAGGGATCAATCATGAATCTGATGCAGGGGTCCCTGATGGAGAGACTCCCCCTTTAACAGGGGTCCCAGTCAGAGAGACTCCTCCTTTAACAGGGTTCCCAGTCAGAGAGACTCCCCCTTTAACAGGGGTCCCAGTCAGAGAGACTCCCCTTTTAACAGGGTTCCCAGTCAGAGAGACTCCCCCTTTAACAGGGGTCCCAGTCAGAGAGACTCCCCTTTTAACAGGGTTCCCAGTCAGAGAGACTCCCCCTTTAACAGGGTTCCCAGTCAGAGAGACTCCCCCTTTAAAAGGGGTCCCAGTCAGAGAGACTCCCCCTTTAACAGGGGTCCCAGTCAGAGAGACTCCCCCTTTAACAGGGGTCTCAGTCAGAGAGACTCCTCCTTTAACAGGGGTCCCAGTCAGAGAGACTCCCCCTTTAACAGGGGTCCCTGATGGAGAGACTCCCCTTTTAACAGGGGCCCCAGTCAGAGAGACGCCCCTTTTAAGGGGTGCCCAGTCAGAGAGACACCCCCTTTAACAGGGGTCCCTGATGGAGAGACTTCCCCTTTAACAGGGGTCCCAGTCAGAGAGACTCCCCCTTTAACAGGGGTCACTGACAGAGAGACTCCCCTTTAACAGGGGTCACTGACAGAGAGACTCCCCTTTAACAGGGGTCCCTGACAGAGTGACCCCCCCCCCGTTAACAGAGGTCCCTGATGAAGAGACACCCCATTTAACATGGGTCCCTGACGGAGAGAAACCCCCTTTAATAGGGGTCTCAGTCAGAGAGACTCCCCCTTTAACAGGGGTCTCTGATGGAGAGACACCCCCTTTAACAGGGGTCCCTGACGGAGAGAAACCCCCTTTAATAGGGGTCTCAGTCAGAGAGACTCCCCCTTTAACAGGGGTCCCAGTCAGAGAGACTCCCCCTTTAACAGGGGTCCCAGTCAGAGAGACGCCCCCTTTAACAGGGGTCCCTGACAGAGTGACCCCCCCCCCCGTTAACAGAGGTCCCTGATGAAGAGACACTCCATTTAACATGGGTCCCTGACGGAGAGAAACCCCCTTTAACAGGGGTCCCTGATGGAGAGAAACCCCCTTTAATAGGGGTCTCAGTCAGAGAGACTCCCCCTTTAACAGGGGTCCCTGATGGAGAGACACCCCCTTTAACAGGGGTCCCTGATGGAGAGAAACCCCCTTTAATAGGGGTCTCAGTCAGAGAGACTCCCCCTTTAACAGGGGTCCCAGTCAGAGAGACTCCCCCTTTAACAGGGGTCCCTGATGGAGAGACTCCCCTTTTAACAGGGGCCCCAGTCAGAGAGACGCCCCTTTTAAGGGGTGCCCAGTCAGAGAGACACCCCCTTTAACAGGGGTCCCTGATGGAGAGACTTCCCCTTTAACAGGGGTCCCAGTCAGAGAGACTCCCCCTTTAACAGGGGTCACTGACAGAGAGACTCCCCTTTAACAGGGGTCACTGACAGAGAGACTCCCCTTTAACAGGGGTCCCTGACAGAGTGACCCCCCCCCGTTAACAGAGGTCCCTGATGAAGAGACACCCCATTTAACATGGGTCCCTGACGGAGAGAAACCCCCTTTAATAGGGGTCTCAGTCAGAGAGACTCCCCCTTTAACAGGGGTCCCTTATGGAGAGACACCCCCTTTAACAGGGGTCCCTGACGGAGAGAAACCCCCTTTAATAGGGGTCTCAGTCAGAGAGACTCCCCCTTTAACAGGGGTCCCAGTCAGAGAGACTCCCCCTTTAACAGGGGTCCCAGTCAGAGAGACGCCCCCTTTAACAGGGGTCCCTGACAGAGTGACCCCCCCCCGTTAACAGAGGTCCCTGATGAAGAGACACTCCATTTAACATGGGTCCCTGATGGAGAGAAACCCCCTTTAACAGGGGTCCCTGATGGAGAGAAACCCCCTTTAATAGGGGTCCCTGATGGAGAGACTTCCCCTTTAACAGGGGTCCCAGTCAGAGAGACTCCCCCTTTAACAGGGGTCACTGACAGAGAGACTCCCCTTTAACAGGGGTCACTGACAGAGAGACTCCCCTTTAACAGGGGTCCCTGACAGAGTGACCCCCCCCCCGTTAACAGAGGTCCCTGATGAAGAGACACCCCATTTAACATGGGTCCCTGACGGAGAGAAACCCCCTTTAATAGGGGTCTCAGTCAGAGAGACTCCCCCTTTAACAGGGGTCTCTGATGGAGAGACACCCCCTTTAACAGGGGTCCCTGACGGAGAGAAACCCCCTTTAATAGGGGTCTCAGTCAGAGAGACTCCCCCTTTAACAGGGGTCCCAGTCAGAGAGACTCCCCCTTTAACAGGGGTCCCAGTCAGAGAGACGCCCCCTTTAACAGGGGTCCCTGACAGAGTGACCCCCCCCCCGTTAACAGAGGTCCCTGATGAAGAGACACTCCATTTAACATGGGTCCCTGACGGAGAGAAACCCCCTTTAACAGGGGTCCCTGATGGAGAGAAACCCCCTTTAATAGGGGTCTCAGTCAGAGAGACTCCCCCTTTAACAGGGGTCCCTGATGGAGAGACACCCCCTTTAACAGGGGTCCCTGATGGAGAGAAACCCCCTTTAATAGGGGTCTCAGTCAGA